>NW_007171646.1:0-650 GCF_000164805.1 Carlito syrichta | reverse complement strand
AGCTGACTTAGCCAGCTAGCTATTGAGCTAGCTGACTTAACTACTTGGATAACGAGATAGCTAGCTGAATTATTGAGTTGTATAATGAGTTAGCTAACTGTTTTAACTTGTTGAGACATGAGTTAATTAGCTGGCTTGACTAGTTGGTTAACGAGTTAGCTAGGTGACTTAAAATTTTAGCTGAAGAGTCAGCTGACTACTAAGCTCATTTAACACGTCGACTGACTACTCGACTGACATGTTAGCTGGCTTAACAATGTAGCCTACTAGTCAGCCGATTAGATAACTGGCCGAACTGACTGACTAGTTGGCCCACTAGTTAGCTCAGTTAACTAGTTGTCTACTGGTTTGCTGATGTACGTAGTCAGCCAACTAGTTTGCCGACTTGTCAGCTGACTTAACTAGTCGGCCTGCGAGTGAGCTGATGGGTGAGCTGACTTAAGTAGTTGGCCAGTGACTTAGCTGACTGGTCAGGTGAATTTAGTCAGCTGGCAAGTGAGCTGACTGGTCAGAAGAATTAACAAGTTGGCCGGCGATTGAGCCGACCGGTGAGTCAACTTAAATAATTGGCCAATGAGTGAGCCGACAGGTGAGCTGCCTTAACTAGTCAGCCTGCGAATGAGTCAACTGATGAGTAGTCATAACTAGTT
>NW_007171645.1:0-433 GCF_000164805.1 Carlito syrichta | reverse complement strand
AAGAATTAACAAGTTGGCCGGCGATTGAGCCGACCGGTGAGTCAACTTAAATAATTGGCCGATGAGTGAGCTGACAGGTGAGCTGCCTTAACTAGTCAGCCTGCGAATGAGTCAACTGATGAGTAGTCATAACTAGTTGGCTGGCAAACAAGGCAACTAATTAGCTGTCCTGTTGGCTTGCAAGTGAGCTGACAAATTAGTTGACCTGTTGGCTGGTGAGTGAGCCGAATAATTAGCGGATTGGTAGCCAGGTGAGGGAGCCGACTGGTTAGCTGACCTGATGGAAAGCAAGCGAGCCCACTAATTAGCTGACCAACTAGCTGAGTTGTTAACTGACTAGATAGCTAAGTAACTAGCTGATTTGCTAGCTGACAACTAGTTACCTGACTAGCTAGCTGGCTAACTATCTGAAATAACTAGCTAGCAAACAAGC
>NW_007171644.1:0-817 GCF_000164805.1 Carlito syrichta | reverse complement strand
CCGACTGGTTAGCTGACCTGATGGAAAGCAAGCGAGCCCACTAATTAGCTGACCAACTAGTTGAGTTGTTAGCTGACTAGATAGCTAAGTAACTAGTTGATTTGCTAGCTGACTTAACTAGTTACCTGACTAGCTAGCTGGCTAACTATCTGAAATAACTAGCTAGCAAACAAGTTATCTATCTGTCTAGCCAGCTGATTTAACTAGCTAGATAGTGGCTAGTTAGATGGCTAGCTGACTTATCTAGCTAGATGTCTAGCTAGCTGACAACTAGCTGAGGAGGTAGTTGGCTGGCTACCTGGCTAGCCAGCTGACATAATAAGCTAGCTATCTTGTGGGCTAGATGACTAGGCAGCTGGATAGCTAGCTAGCAGGCTGGCCAGCTGGCTAACCAGCTAGCATAGAAGGTCAGCCGGTTGACTGGACAGTCGGATGGCCAGCCAGCTTACCTAGCCAGCCACCCTGCTGGTCAGCCAGCTAGCCAGCCGGTTTAACTAGCTGGCCACCTACCTGACCAGCCTGCTAATCTGCTGGCTTAACGTGCCAGACACCTAGCTAGGCAGACAGCTAACCAGCTGACTTAACTAGCTGAATTAACTAGATAGCCATCTAGCTAGCCAACTGGCTTAACTAGCTAGTCACCTAACTATACATCCAGCTATAAAGCTCACTTAACTCGCTGACTTAACTAGCTAGCCAGCCAGTAAGCCACCTGACTTAATTAGTTAGCTACCTACCTAGCCAGGTGGCTAGTCAACTGAATTTTCTAGCTGAAATAAACAGCTAGTCAGCTGGCTAACAAGCTGACTTAACTAGC
>NW_007171643.1:0-405 GCF_000164805.1 Carlito syrichta | reverse complement strand
GACCCGCCGGAATTATCCAGCTTCTTTGCATTCTTACATATATACGGGGGTGGGGGGGGGCAAAAATATATACACATTTTAAGAGATGTCATCTATGCATTACTTTTTTGAAGTTAAATTAAATTATAGTAGCCGTATGTAGTATGACATTTGTTCAAATGTTTCCACCATTTTCTTTGGCCTGCCTGTCGCATGGTGACACTAACATTCATTTGATTGATGCCATCTCTTGAGCAAATGTCATACTTAAAATGTGTATACATTTTTGGCATCCCCCTGTGTGTATATGTTTGTGTGTTGTGTGTGTGTGTGTGTGTGTGTGTGTGTGTGTGTGTGTGTGTGTGAGTGAGTGTATTTGCTTTACTTTCATTTTTTACGCCATTGTTCTATTTATCTAAAATTACG
>NW_007171642.1:0-919 GCF_000164805.1 Carlito syrichta | reverse complement strand
TCGCCAGCTGGCTAGCCAGCTGACTCAAATATCTGAAATAACTAGTTAGACAGCTAGCTACCCAACTGACTTAACAAACTGACATCTCCAGCTAGCTAGGTGGCTAGCAAGCTGACTAAATTGGCTAGCTACTGACATATACTGCTGGCTTGCCTGCTGAATTAACTACTTAGCTTCCTAGCTAATCAGCTGGCAAATGAGCTGACCTAACTAGGTGACTTAATTAGCTAGACAGCTGGCTAGCCAGTTGACTTTACTAGCTAGCTAATTAGCTAGCCAGCTAGGAAGCCAAATGAATTAACTAGCTGACTTAAATAACTAGCCAGCTGGCTAGTCAGCTCAATCAACTATGTTGGTACCTAGCTATCCATTTGGCTAGCCATCTCACTTAACTAGTTGACTTAAACAGCTAGCCAGTTGGAACAACTAGCAGACTTAACTAGTTACCCAGCTGGCAGCCTAGCTAACTTAGCTAACTCTCTTCCTAGCTAGCTAGCAGGTTAATCAGCAGACTTAAGTAACTGACATAAATTGCTAGCCTGCTGGCTAGCCAACTGACTTAAGCTCGATACATAGCTACCCAGATGGCTAGAAAGCTGACTTAACTAGCTGGCTTAAATAGCTTGCCTGATTGCCAGACAGCTGAATTAACTAGGTTGCTATATAGCTAGCCAGCTAGCAAGCCAGATGACTTAACTAGGTGACTCAATAGGTAGCCAGCTGACTATCCAGTTGATTTAAGCAACAAGCTACCTAGCTAGCCAGCTGGATATCGAGCTGACTTAACTAGGTGGCTTTACTAGCTATCCAGTGTGTTAGACAGCTGATTTAGCTATCTAGCTACCTAGCTAACCAGCTGACATACTAGGTGACTTAAGTAGCTAGCAAGCTGGCTAGAAGGTTCACCTAACTAACTACC
>NW_007171641.1:0-918 GCF_000164805.1 Carlito syrichta | reverse complement strand
GCATTCCGTTCTGATCCTCTCCATTCCATTCCATTCCACTCCATTACACCCCTCTCCGTTCCTTTCCATTCCATGCCATTCCCCTCCATTCTATTCCTTTCCATTCCAGACCATTGCATTCATAACATTACAGTCCATTCCTCTCCATTCGTCTCCATTCCTCTCTAATCTATTCATCACCATTCCATTCCTCATTTCATCCCATTCAATTTCTTTCCACTCAATTCAGTTCCACTTCCTTCCTCTCCTTTCTTCTCCATTCCATTCCATTCCCTGCATTCCATTCCTCCCCAAGCATTCCATTCCATTCCTGTCCATTCAATTTCGTTCAATTCCATTCTATTTCATTCAGTCTCTCTCCATTCCATTCCATTCAATTCCATTCGATTACATCCATTCCATTTCTCTCCACTCTTTTCCATTGCATTTGCTTCCATTCCATCCCATCCTTCTACAGTTCATTCCATTGCATTCCATTTCTTTTCTCTCCATTCTCTTCTGTTCCATTCCATTTCATTCCATTCTATTCCTCTCCATTCCTCTCCTCTCCATTCTTTTCCTCTCCATTCCATTCCTTTCCTCTCCATTTCCTTTCATTCCTTTCAATTCCTCTCTATTCCATTATACCCTTCCCTTCCAGTCCATTCGATTCCATTACATTCCTCTCCATTCCATTCCATTCTATTCCTTTCCATTCCATTTTATTCCTCTCCATTCTATTCCATTTCATTCTATTCCCCTGCATGTCATTCCTATACGTAGCATTCCATTCCATACCCTTCCATTCCTCTGCATTCCCTTCCATTCCATTCAATTCCTCTCCATTCCATTCCATTCAACTCCATTCCATTCAACTCCGTTCCTCTCCATTACCTTCCATTCTATTCCTCTCCTTTCCATTCCTCTAGATTTCATTCC
>NW_007171640.1:0-464 GCF_000164805.1 Carlito syrichta | reverse complement strand
TCCTTTTCAATACATTACTTTCCTTTTCATTCCTCTCCATTTCTCTCCATACGTCTCCATTTCTCTACATTGCATTCTTCTCAATCCCATCCCATTCCACTCCCCTCCAATCCCTTCCTTTTCATTTCATTCTGCTGCGTTCTATTCTTCTCCATAGCATGCCATCCCATTCCCTTCCATTCCCCTTGTCTCCATTGCACTCCTTTCAATTCCATTCATCTCTCTCCATTCTATTCCATTCCTTTCCATTCCATTCCATTCCCTTCCATTCCCCTCCATTTCTTTCTTCCCTTCCATTCCTCTTTATTCCATTTCTCTCTCTTCCTCTAATTTGCATTCCATTCCTCTCACTTCCATTCCATTCCATTCCATACCTACGCATTCCAATCGATTCCATTCCATTCCTTTCCTCTCCATTCCACTCTATGATATTCCTCTGAATTCCAATTCATTCCATTCCATTC
>NW_007171639.1:0-594 GCF_000164805.1 Carlito syrichta | reverse complement strand
CTAACAATGTTAGCTAGTTAAATCAGCTGGATAGCAAGGTGGTTAACGAGTTCAGTAACCTAGTTGAGTCAGCAGGCTAGCCAACTGGGTAGCTGGTTAATTCTGCTAGTTAATTCAAGGGGCGATCCATCTGGCTAGATAGGGAGCTATCTGGTTAAGTCAGCTTGCTAGCCAGCCTGCTAGCTGGTTATATCAGCTAGAAAATTCAGCTGGCTAGGCACCTGGCTAGGTACATAGCTAGCTAATTAAGTCAGCTGGCTTACTTGCTGGCTAGCTAGCTAAGTCAGCCAGTTAAGTGAGCTTTTTAGCTGGCTATCTACCTAGGTGGCTATCTAGTTAAGCCAGCTGACTAGTCGGATGGCTATCTAGTTAAGTCAGGTGGTTAGCAAGTGGGCTAGCTAGGTGTCTGGCAAGTTAAGACAGCTGATTAGCAGACTGGTCAGGTAGGTAGTCACCTAGCTAAACTGGCTGGCTAGCCGGCTGACCAGCAGTGTAGATGACTAGTTAAGATGCCTGGCTATCTGACTGTCCAGCCAATTGACTGGCTATTTAAACTGGCTGGCTAGCCAGCTGACCCAGCCTGCTAGCTAACTA
>NW_007171638.1:0-9506 GCF_000164805.1 Carlito syrichta | reverse complement strand
CATCATTTATTACTTAAGCAATATCTAGTAACTTATAACCAAGTGAAAGAAAGCATTCTTGATGTGCTTCAGAGTTTAACCCTTGCATATGTTAGAAAAGGCCAAGTGGCATAATGGGAAAAATGGAAAAATAAACCATGATATTTCCAGGTTAGCTGTGAGTGCTTCACATAAACATGCCATTTTCTTCTTCCACGATTGCAAAGAATTCTTCGGTGGTATCAAACAGCAAAGGTGAAAGACAGAAGGGCCTCAGCTTCTTGGGCTCGCCCGCGGCCTGGGGTCTTCGGCCCACCCGGACCCTGTCAATCAGGTGGGCCTCCAAGGCTGTCTCCCAACATATCCCCCTTTTTTGTTTTTTAATACGAAACCGTGAAATTCCGTGCTTAGTCGAGAGATGTCATTTTTCAATGATTTGAAGAGTACTGGAAGTAAGCATAATAGTAGCAAGATTATTCCTCCACAGTTCCCTTTTACTCCAGATTGGTTTAAAATTTTTTCTTATCAATGCATGTTTAATTTTATTGAGTATTTTATCAGTCATGTGTTGAAATGATCAAATGTTTTTCCTTTTAACCTCTTAATAGAGACTACTACATTAATGAACTGTCTAATGTTCAATTATTTCTACACTCCTGGTTAAAAAACTATACGTGTATGTCTACATTTAATTTACTTAAACTCATGACTAAAGTTGGATAATAGCTACTGGGTGTTTGGTTTATTTGTTTGCTTTATTTTGGGGTTCTCTGTTTATCTTCTAGGATTTTGGTCAGGTTGCTAAGTTTTGTGTTGTGATATTTCTAGCTTCATAAAATAACTTCAGCTGTTTTCCATCTTTTTAATATATGAAACTGTTCATCATAGAAAAGCCTAGTTTTAGGTTAATTATAACTTTGACCCATGCTCAATTTTTGTGTTAACTGATATATTTGGGGTTCCTTCTTGATTTGATTCATAGATTCATCATTAACCACTTTTGATTAAATTGTGCATCTCATTTTGACTTCAAATCACATAAGTTGTACATTTTCTTCTTTTACTAATTTTTGCTCTTTATTTGTACTGTAAACATCTGTTTTTAAAATCCCAGTGTTGTTTACTTGAGCATTAATTTTCTTATCACAATTCCAGAGTTTACTTTGATTTTTTTCCCAAAAATACAATGTGTGCTTCGTTTGGCTTATGTATTTATTTGTTTGTTTGCTGCTTTTATTTATTTTTGAGCTAGGATCTCACCTTGCCCAGGTTGGAGTGCAGTGGCACAATCATAGCTCAATGCAGTTTCCACCTCCTGGGCTCAGGCGATATTTCCATCTCAGTACCCTAGTAGTGCCTGCCACCTCGCCCAGTAAATTTTTGTGTGTGTGTGGAGACGAGGTTCTACTATGCTGCTCAAGCAGGTCTTGGTCTCCTGGGTTCAAGCAGTTCTCTTGCTCTTCCTCCCAAAGTTCTGAGATTACAGACTTGAGCCACTGTGCCTGGTTTAGTCATTTTTATTATATGATTTGTTTTAATTTCTGTTTTAAAATACAGTTTTTATATTTTCTTTCTTCTATACTTTTGACTTATCTTATGATTTTTTTGTTTCCTGAGTTAAATGTCTACATTATTTACTTTCAATATTTCTTCTTTTCTATAAATACATTTAAAACTATCAGTTGCTATGTAAATCTATCTTGGTTTCATAATATAATTATAAACAGTAGACAGGGATAGACAAGATGTGATACTGGACAAATTAATCTTTCTATGTAAAAAAATGATGAGAGAGAAATCACCTTAAAATTGATCTATATTTGGAAAAATGTAAGGAAATATTTCATCTGCCAATATTTTTCCAAAGAATTCAAATAAGAGTTTTATTTCTCTTTTGGTTTATTTTTATTAAAAATGACAATTCCTTAGACATGTATTTATTTGTTGTTTGTGTATATTTATTGTGTATATACTCAAAATATTATGTACTAAACTACAAAAACCATAATACATAGGAAAAGGATTGGAATAATGTGTGCCAAACATCAATGTTACAAGTAACTGTACTAATTAGAATAATTTAACAATCATTCACAAAGTAAAATAAAGCCAAAAAAATTAGAGAAGAAAACAATGTTGCTATTCCCCAGGAAATTTTACTGTTATATTGGTAAATATAATCACACCACAGTTTTTAATTCTGAGGTTATAGAATTCACAAATAATTGCAAAGAGCGCAAAGTAGAAAAATAAATGATACCTGATAACAACCCAGCAATTACTGGCAAAATCATTAAAGGAATTTCTTCTAAATTAAAATCATCCAGAAAATAAACTCCAAAAGAAAATAATCTAATATTAATTTTTATTTTTAGGAACATTATATGATGCAATAATATCCCACTTTCTTGACAAAATTCCATCAGTGCCTAACTACATTTTTTACCAAAAAATACTGTTCGTGGTCAGGTCTCTTTTAAAAAGAAATTCTCCCTCCTTTGCTTTTCCTGGGGCTGTCCCACAGTCATATTCACAGATCCCCTTTTGTGAACCATTTGCTAAAACTGGAAAGTTCTCTAGAAACACGTTGTAAAATATAACTTTGGATGAAAACTTTCTATGTAAGAAAATGATGGAGGAGTAATCATCTAAAATTGATTTAAGATACTATTTTTAGTACATTTGCCTAAATATAAGGAAATGTTTCATCTGCTAATATTTTTTCAAAGATTTAGGTAAGCATTTTATTTCTCTTTTTATTTTCATAAAATATGACAATATATTATTTTTTCTGTCTGAGTATATTTACATTTCTTTAATATTTATTCACATTTTTCAGCTTTATTGAGGTAGAGTTGACAAATATGAAATTGAGCATAAAATATATGTGTATTTATAACCATTGAACTGTAAGCTTAAACATGGTAAAGATGGCAAATTATATATAAACATATTGCTGTCGATTTTCAAAAAAATGAATATATTTAAGATGTACAACATGGTTTGGTATTTGTATATGTTATAAAGTTATCACCATAATCAAACTAGTCACCTCACAGAGTCACTTTTTCTTTTCTTTTTTTTTTAGTGAGAATATTTAAGATCTAACCTTGTAACAAATTTGAAATACTTTACAAATACACTGTTAACTATAGTCACATTGCTGGACGCTAGACCTTCAGAACTAATCTTGCATAACCGGAACTTTCTAGGCTTTACCAACACCTCCCCATTTCCCCTTACTCCAGCCCCTGAAAATCACCATTCTATGTTTGGTTCCCATGAGCTTTACTATTTTAGACCCCAATATAAGTAAGATTATACAGTATTTATCTTTCTCTTTCTGGATATTTCACTTAGCATAAAGTCCTCCAGGTTCAAGTTCATCTGGGTTGTTACTCATGGCAAGATTTTCTTTGTTTTCAAGTCTGAATAGTATTCCATTGTGTGTGTGTGTGTGTGTGTGTGTGTGTGTGTGTGTGCGTATTCCATTGTGTGTGTATTATAGCGTTCTGCCACAACTAAAAACTTCTCTAGAAACAGATTACAACATGTTACATTGGACGTATTAATCCTCCCATGTAAGAAAATGACGTTGGGGGCACACCTCATCAACAAAGGTACCTGAACATTTGTATACCTAATCCTGAATTATACCCCACATCTTTAAGATAAAAAATTTGAGAGTTAAAAAAAAAGAAAATGATGTTAATTCTCGGTGAATGGAGGAAGATTCCATGCATCCATCAATGAACATTCAATTGTTTCCATATCAAATTTCACTATTGTGAAAAGTGCTGTAATAAACATGGAAGTGCAGACAACTCGTTGAGCAGTGGTTTTATTTCCTTTGGACATATATCCAGAAGTGGGATTGCTGAAACATATGGCAATTCTATTGTTATTATTTTTGAGAGCCTCCATGCTGTTTTCCATAACAACTATACCAATTAACATTCCTACCAAAAGTGTACAACAGTTTTTTTCCTACACATCTTCATTAAACCTCCTATCTTTTTTTTTTTGTTCATAATAGCCATTCTAAAAGATAAGACGATATCTCTTTTTTTTATTATACAGATGTGGGGTGCAATTCAGGGTTAGGTATACAAACACTGATCATATAGATACCCTTGTTGATGAGGTATGTCCCTCCCTCCCCTAGCAGTTTTCCTCAACTGCCTATCCCACCCCCCACCGTGACAGTTTCCCACTACTGCCAATCACTTTCTTATAGTATTATAATTGTTCAAGGTCCGCTTATGAGTGAGAACATATGGTACTCTCTTCTTTGTTTCTGTGATAGATCACGGAGTATGATCAACTCTAAATCCATCCAAGTTGCTACAAAGTCCATATGTTTGTCCTTCTTTATGACTGCATAATTGTCCATTGTGTATATGTACCACATTTGTTTTATCCAGTCCAGCTTCCATGAGCAGCATGGTTGGCTCCGTGTTTTTGCTATTATGAATAGAACTGCAACAAACATACGTGCAAGTATCTTTTTTGTAAAATGATTTGAATTCCTCAGGATATAATCCCAATAGGGGAATCGCTGGGTCATATGGAAGGTCAATTTCTAGTTCTTTCAGAAATCACCACACTGTCTTCCAAAGAAGGTGCACTAGTGTGCATTCCCACCAGCAGTCTAGAAATATTCCTTTTTCTCTGCACCCTCGCCAGCATCTGTTGTTGTTCATTTAATTAATGATGGCCATTCTTACAGGGGTTAGGTGGTATCTCAATGTGATTTGATTTGGATTTCTCTGATGAATGAGGCTGAGCACTTTTTCATGTGACTGTTGGCTGCCCGTATATCTTCTTTTGAGAAATATCTATTCATGTCTTTTGCCAACGTTTTAATGGGGCTGATTGTTCTTTTCCTTTTGCCACCTTTGAATACCTTGCAGATCCTAGATGTTAGACCTTTGTCAGATATACAGTTGGCAAATTTTTTTCCCATTCTGTGGACTGTCTCCCTGCTCTCTTGATGATTTCTTTTGCTTTACAGAAGCCCATTAGTTTGATGAGGTCCCACTTGTCTTTCTTATTTCTTACAGTATGGGCATTTAGTGTTCTGAATAGGAATTGGTTGCCAGTTCAGTTTACATAAGAGTATCTCCTACATTTTCTAAGATTCTTATAGTTTGAGGTTTTACGTTTAGGGTTTAATCCATTTAGAGTTAATTTTTGTGTATGGTGAGAGGTAGGGGTCCTGTTTCAAACTTCTGCATGTGATCAGCTAGTTTTCCCAGCACAGTTTACTGAATAGGTTCTCCTCTCCCCAGTGCTTGTTGTTGGAGACTTTATCAAAGATGAATAGGTTGAGAAATTGAGTCTTTGCTTGTGGAATCTCTATCCTGTTCCATTGGCCTCTATGCCTGTTCTTGTACCAATACCAGGCTGTTTTGATTACTGTAGCCTTATAGTAAAGTTTGAAGTCTGGAAGTGTGACACCTCCTGCTTTGTTTCTTTTGCTAAGGATTGTTTTGGCTATTCGTGGTCGTTTATGTTTCCATATGAATTTCTGTATTGTCATTTCCAGATCTGAGAAGAATGATGTTGGTAACTTGATGGGTATTGCATTGAATCTCTAGATTGCCTTTGGTAGGATGAACATTTTAACAAGGTTGATTCATGAGCATGGAATATTTTTCCACTGCTTTTGTCTTCTTGGATTTCTTTGAGCAGTGTTTTGTAGCTCTCATTGTAAACATCTTTAACTTCTCTGGTTAGAAAGATGCCAAGGTATTTTCTTTTTTGTGTGTGGCTATTGTAAATGGGATTGTGCTTTTTATTTGGGTCTCTGCCTGCTTGTTGGTGGTGTATAGGAATGCAACTGTCATTTGCACATTTATTTTTGTGCACCAAGACTTTGCCAAAGTCCTTTAGCAGTGCAAGCAGGTTTTTGACAGATTCTCTTGGATTTTCAAGGTATAGGATCATATGATCAGCAAAGAGGGATAACTTGACTTCCTCTTTTCCTATTTGGATACACTTGATTTCCTTCTCTCGTCTAATTGTCTGAGCTAGGACTTACAACACAATGTGGAACAAGAGGGGTGAGAGTGGGCAGCCTTGTCTTGTACTAGTTTTCAGGAGAAATGTTTCCAGTTTCTGTTCATTTAGCAATATGTTAGCTATGCATTTATCATAAATGGCACTTACTATTTTGAGGTAAGTTCCTTCTATACCTAGATGTTTGAGGGTTTATATCAAGAAGGAATGCTGGATTTTATCAAAAGCTTTTTCTGCATCTAATGAGATAATCATGCGGTTCTTGTTTTTACATCTGTTGATGTATTTAATTACATTTATGGTCTTACAAAAGTTGAACCAGCCCTGCATCCTGGGATGAAGTCTACTTTGAGATGTACTTTTGGAAATGATTTGCTAGAATCTTGTTGGGGATTTTTGCATCTATGTTCTTAAGGAATATTGACTTGTAGTTCTCTTTTGTTGTTGTTGTTGGATCTTACCCAGTTTGGGTATCAATGTGATGTTAGCTTTGTAAAATGATTTGGGGAGAATTCCATCCTCCACAATTGCATGGAATACTTTTAATAGTATTGGTATCAGCTCCTCCTTGTACGTTTTGTAGAATACTGCTGGAAAGCCATTCAGTCCAGGGCTTTTTTTGTATTCGTTTTTGTATGACAGAGTCAATTTCCTGCATTGTTATTGGTCTATTTAGTGTTTCAATGTCTTCTTGTTTTAACCTGAGGAGGTTCTATGATCAAGTTTGTTTCCATATAGGTGTAATCTCTGATAATCTTTTGTATTTCTTTGGGGTCAGTTGTGATTTAATCCTTTGTATTTCTGACTGTTTTATTTGGACTTTTTTTCTTTTTTTCTTGTTCATTCTGGCTAGGGGCCCATCAGTTTCGTTAATTCTTTCAAAGAGCCAGATTTTTGTTTTGTTGATTGTTTTCTGTGATGTTTTTTCATCTATGTTCCATATTTGGGCTCCTATTTTTGTGACTTGAATTCTTCTGCTAAAGTTGGGGTTTTGGTGGTCTTCTCTTTCCAGCTCCCTTAGATGATTTGTTAGACTCTCCACTTCTGATCTTTCCATTTTCTTGATGTGTGCTCATACAGATATAAATTCCCCTCTTAGAACTGATTTCATGGCATCCCAGAGGTTTTGGTAAGATGTTTCTTCATTTTCATTTGTTTCCGGGAATCTTAATTTCTGCTTTGATTTCAGTATTGACCAAGTAGTTTTTCAGCATCATGCTGTTTAGTGTCCATCTCCTTGTGGACTTTGGGAAAGTTGTTGGTTTTGATATTTATTTTTATTCCACTGTGGTCTGAGAATGTACATCGCAAGATTTCATCCTTATGGAATTTGTTTATGCTTGATTTATTGCCAAGGATGTGATCAATCTTGGAGTGCATTCCATGTGGTAATGAGTAGAATGTATATTCTGTGGTTATTGGGTGGGATAATCTGTAGGTATCTATTACACCCATTTGGTCTAGTGTCAAGTTTAGGTTCTGGCTCTCCTTGATTTTTTGACTTGATGATCTATCTAGGGCTGTTAGTGAGATATTCAAGTCCTCTGCTATAATAGTGTTAGATTCAATATATTTTGTCAGTTTATTTTGTAGTTGCTTTATAAATGCTGGTGCTCCTGTGCTGGGTGCATATATGTTTAGGATAGATATTTCTTGATGATGGATTGAACCTATTATCATTATGCAGTGTCCTTTGCATCTTTTTAAATTTTTGATACCTTAAAGGTTGTTTTGTCTGATATTAAGATTGCAACTCTTGCCTTCTTTTGTGATCCATTTGCCTGGAAACTCATTTTCCGTCCTTTAACTTTGAGTCTGTGTGAGACACTTGTGGTGATATGAGACTCCTTGATGCAGCAGACAATTGGGTCATGGTTTCTTATCCAGTTTGCCATTCTGTGTCATTCAGTGGTACATTTAGTCCATTCACTTTCAGGCTGATTATTGAAATGTGATTATTTATCACTGTCAAGAGGTTCTTATAAAATTTTCTCTTTGTTTCCTTGCTTTCTTTTGACTTTGGGATTGATTATGTGTGTGTTTCCAAGTTTCTGGGTGCACTGTATTCTCTGTTGATTCTGTGCTCTGCTGTTCTCTTGAGAAGGTTGTGGTGATTCTTTTTTTTTTTTCTTTCTTCTGTGCTTAATACCTTTTTAAGGGTCTCCTGTAGAGCTGGTCTGGAAGCTGCATAATCTCTTAGGGATTGGATGTCTGGGAGGATTTTAATTCTCCTTCACTGATGAAGCTGAGCTTGTCTGAATAGGAAATTCTTGGTTGAAATTGTTGATCTTTGAGAACTTTGAATATAGGGCTCCAGTTCCTTCTTGCTTATGGTATTTCTGCCAATCGGTCTGCTGCTATTCTGATTGGTTTTCCCAGGTAGGTAGTCTGACCTTTCTCTCTTGTTGCCTTTAGGATTTTATTCCTGTGCCTACTTTGTGTAGGCAAATTATTATGTGTCTAGGGGTTGGTCTTCTCATTTGATGTTTTGTAGGGTTTCTCTGTATCTCTTGTGCTTGGCTTGTCACATCACTGGTAAGATGAGGAAAATTTTCTTTGATTACTTCCTGGAATACTTGCTCCAAGTTTTTCTCCATTTCCCTTTCTTCTTCTGGGATACAAATCAGCTGTAGGTTTGGCCTCTTGATATAATCACTCATCTCTTGTAGGCTTTGTTCTTTCCTTCTGAGTCTTATTTCTATGATTTTTTTATAGTTCAGGTTAATTCCATATTCTGGTCTTCAAGTTGTGAGATTCCATCTTCAGTTAGGTTAATTCTGCTTTCCATGCTTGTCATCTTGTTATTTATTTCCTGGGTGAAATTTTTTATCATCAAAATCTCTGTTACAAGTTCTTTCAGTGTTGCATCTTGTCTTTCTTGATTCTTATTCACTCTTTCCATCCATTCCTTAGTTCCTGCCATATTCTGGGGCCAGTCATTGGGCACAAAGTTATGATTTTTAAGGAGTTTTGTCTTTGGTGCACCTGAAATTACCTGAGGTCTTTCTTTGGTTTTTCCTCATTTGTGACAGCCCTTTTGTTTTTCTCTTTAGTTCTATTATTCAGTATCAGTCAGAGAGGTTTTCCCTTCTGATGCTTACTCAGTCCTCTATTCTTCCCTGATCCAGACTCTGGATTTGTTCTATTTTGAAATAAGACAGTGGATGGGAAGCCTTGCTATCTCTTGTAGTTTTTGAAATTCAAATAAAGTAGGGGATGGGCCACTAGGATTCAGAAACATCTTGCAAATTGCAATGTTCACTTATTGTAGTATGTGTTTCCTGAGACCCACTCCCCACCACCACTCTATATGATGATGCAAAGCAGAAACCGATGCAAAAAAATAATTGAACACACACCCTAAAACAAACTGAAATAACAACAAAGTGAAACAAAACAAACAATAGCAACAAAAAAATGAAGAAAGTTAAACACACACACACGGTTAGCACAAAATGAATAGAGAAGAAAAACAGAAAGACCAAAGAGGAAAAAAAAGGAATCAG
>NW_007171637.1:0-711 GCF_000164805.1 Carlito syrichta | reverse complement strand
ACAATCAACAGAGTTAACACACAACCTTTTGGATGGCAGATACTATTAGCAAACTATTTGTCCAAAAGGAAGCAATATTCAGAATATTCACAGGACTCAGACAACACAACAACCAAAAGACCCATAAATCCATTAAACAGTGGACAAGAAACATGAATAAAAATTTCAGAAAAAGGCATATAACTGGCCAAAACATATATGAAAAAAAATGTTCATCATCACAATCATCATATCATTGCAAATAAAAACCACAATGTAATATCATTTGAACCCAGTTAGAATGAATATTATTAAAAAGACGAGAAGAATTGTTGCTGGAGAGGATGTTGTCCAGTTAACAAACGGATTAAAAAATGTGGTACACCTCAATTTCTCAACCAACTCATCTTCCACAAATCCTCCACCACCCCCTACTGGGGAGAGGAAAACCTATTCAGTAAATGGTGCTGGGAAAACTGGATGACCACATGCAGAGGATTGAAACAGGATCTCTACCTATCCCCATACACAAAAATTAACTCTAAATGGATCACAGACCTAAATGTAAAACCTTTAATTGTACCTTAGAAATACAGGATACACTCTTATGGAAGTTAGAAATTGCAGGAACCTTAGATAATGCAGAGGCACTCTTATGGAAGTTGGAATTGGCAACAAATTCTGATAAAAACCCAAAGTGTCCAGGCCATAAGAGACATCATAGACAAGTGG
>NW_007171636.1:0-557 GCF_000164805.1 Carlito syrichta | reverse complement strand
CTTAAATCAGGCATGTCCAACCAATAGTCCATGGGCTGCATGTGGCAGTTAGGACAGTTAATTAGTAATGTGACCACACAGAATCTTTTAACATCATGTGTTTTTTAGCTTTTATTTTCTTCATGATCCCATGTATAGTTCCATTTTGGAGTTCACAATCACACCTTATTCAGTGATATCACTTTTTGGCAGCACATACATTTGTGAGCAGCTGTTTTCAATTATGAAGCATACAAAGAGCAAAATTTGAACAAACATTTCTAACGAGGACCTAGAGAACTCGCTAAGAATTACAACCACTTTCATTGAATTAGACACTGATAGATTACTTTGACAAAAACAAGGTCAAATTTCCCACCAGTTCTATGTTGTTCTCATTTTTCTAAACTTTATGATTAAAATTACAAAAAGTCGTATTGTCTATATACATTAACTATATTATATAATTTATATACAACCCAAAACAGCTCCTGTTTACTCAATGCAGATCAAGGAAACCAAAAGGTTACCCAGTGTGGCCCAGGGAAGCCAAAAGTTTTGATACTTCTGGCCTAAAT
>NW_007171635.1:0-386 GCF_000164805.1 Carlito syrichta | reverse complement strand
GCATCTTGCACCCTTCCCCTCAAGCAATAAGTTTAATTCAACCAGATTCACTTACATTGACTATGTACTTTCATTCGATATTTCCTAGTTCAGACAGTGGCAGAATCAATTTGGCTAAATGTTAATTAAAATTAGTTAAGTTAGGATACTAAATCTTAACTAAACAAATATTAATCTAGTAAAAATTACAGTAACAGTTGACAAGCATGAGGGTAAGAAGTGTTTGGTTTTATCACCTTTAGTACTTGAATAAATCCAGGTTTTGGGGAACCCTTTATCCAGGACAAAGAGAATCAGTAATTTACTGTCTGACTTGTACAGTTATAAACACACACACACACACACACACACACACACACACACACACACACACACAACAGTTTATT
>NW_007171634.1:0-800 GCF_000164805.1 Carlito syrichta | reverse complement strand
AGCTGACTTAATTAGCAATCTGGATAGCTAGCTTACTTTACTAGCTGACTAGCAAGTTGGCTGGATAGCTGGTTAGCCAACTGACTTTAGGTAGCTGCATGTTTGGCTAGACTGCTAACCATCTGGCTAAACTAGCTAGTTACCGGTTGGCTAGCTGGCTAGGGAGCCAGCTAGCCAGCTAGCAGGCTGGCCAGCTGGCCAGCCAGCCAGCTTCATTAGGCAGCTTTCTGGCTGGACAGTTGGAGAGCCAGCCAGCTTAACTAGCCACCTAGCTAGCCATCTGTCTAGCCAGCTCACTTAACTCACTGACTTAACAAGGTGGCCATCTGGCTATCAGCTGACTTAATTAGCTAGCTACCTACCTAGCCATGTGGCAGGCCAGCTGACTTAACCAGGTAGCCAGCTGGCAAGTCAGCTAACTAAGCAAGCGAGTGACCTAGCTAGCCAATTGGCTAGCCACTTGAATTAATTAGCTGACAACCAGCAATCCATTTGGTTTGCGAGCACACACAACTATTTGACTTAACTAGTTAGCCAGCGCTCTAGCCAACAGACATAACTAGTTGACAACACTAGCAGCCTGGTGGCTAGCCAGCTGACTTAACTAGCTAGCTACCTAGCTAGCCAGCTGGGAAGCCAGCTGAATTAACTAGATGACTTAAATAGCTAGCCAGCTGGCTAGCCAACTGACTTAACTAGTTTGCTACCTAACTAGCCAGCTCGCAAGCCAGCTGACTTAACTAGCTGACTTAATTTGCTGGCCTAATTGCTAGTCAGGTGAATTAACTAGCTTATTATAT
>NW_007171633.1:0-834 GCF_000164805.1 Carlito syrichta | reverse complement strand
AGCCAGCCAGCTTAACTAGCCACCTAGCTAGCCATCTGTCTAGCCAGCTCACTTAACTCACTGACTTAACAAGGTGGCCATCTGGCTATCAGCTGACTTAATTAGCTAGCTACCTACCTAGCCATGTGGCAGGCCAGCTGACTTAACCAGGTAGCCAGTTGGCAAGTCAGCTAACTAAGCAAGCGAGTGACCTAGCTAGCCAATTGGCTAGCCACTTGAATTAATTAGCTGACAACCAGCAATCCATTTGGTTTGCGAGCACACACAACTATTTGACTTAACTAGTTAGCCAGCGCTCTAGCCAACAGACATAACTAGTTGACAACACTAGCAGCCTGGTGGCTAGCCAGCTGACTTAACTAGCTAGCTACCTAGCTAGCCAGCTGGGAAGCCAGCTGAATTAACTAGATGACTTAAATAGCTAGCCAGCTGGCTAGCCAACTGACTTAACTAGTTTGCTACCTAACTAGCCAGCTCGCAAGCCAGCTGACTTAACTAGCTGACTTAAATAGCTGGCCTAATTGCTAGTCAGGTGAATTAACTAGCTTATTATATACCTAACAAGCTGGCAAGCCAGCTAACTAAACTAGGTGACTTAACTCACTAGCCAGCTGTCTAGTCAGCTGACTTAATTAACAAGCTACCTAGTGAGCCAGCTGTCTAGACAGCTGAATTACCTAGGTGACTTAAATAGCTAGGCAGCTGATTAGACAACTGACTTAACTATCTAGCTACCTAGGTATCCAGCTGTCTAGTCAACTGTTTAAACTATGTCACTTAACTAGCTAGCCTGCTGGCTAGCAGGTTGACTTAACAGCTTAGGTGCCTAGCCAG
>NW_007171632.1:187536-209828 GCF_000164805.1 Carlito syrichta | reverse complement strand
ACCAGTTTCTGAAGATCCTTCAGCCTCAACTGACTTCAGAACACTGAGCAAACCGTTGGATGTGAAGTCATACCAGGAAGTGAGGTGGGGGCCTGCTTCACAGTGGGAAAGGGGGTGGGGCCTGTGTCCGTGGCCAGGGATAGAGGGGCCCCCTGGTGCCCCGGGGAATAGCCTCTCTGCTCACTTCCCTTGACTCTCTAGTGCCTTCCTCCATTCTGCATGTCTTGCTGGGTTGAAGGTCATGAATGTCGACCCTGATTTTCAAGTTGCAAGTGAGAAAAACTCAACTAAATCAGCTTTAGCAAACTGGAAGTTACTAGAATAACTAGATAATGCATATGATCATTCAAGGGAGCACAGTCATTATGTGCTGCTGTTTATGGTATTATTTAAAGTTATAAAACCAAAAAATCATACACCAATTGATACTTCATACTGTAACTTGTGTATCACTATGTCTCCTATAACATTTTACAAGTATTAAACTATTTTCAAAGGAAAAATCTCTGTGGTACTTTAACTGCACTTTTTCCCTAGTTTTTTTCCCTGTGTTTTCATTTCCTGTATAACATTGAACTCCCCAAAACATAACTACTAATAGCCTGCTGTTGACAGGAAGCCTTGCTGATAACATAAACAGTCTGTTAACACATATGTATTATATGCTGTATTCTTACAATAAAGTTAAGCTGGAGAAAACATAATCATATAAAGAAAAAATCCTGAGGGCAGGATATGCTGGCTAACACCTGTAATCCCAGCACTTTGGAAGGCCGAGACAGGAGGATCACTTGAACCCAGGAGTTGGAGACCAGCAGAGAAAACATAGGAGGAACTCGTCTATACAAAATATCAAAAAATGAGTTCAACATGGTTGCCACGGCTCGCGCAGCTCCCTTGGGGGTTCCGAGAGAGAGCAGCCAGAGATTAAGAAAGACACTGACACAAAGACATAAAGAAAAGCTGGGGCCAGGTGGGACACCTTCCTCTGATGGAGGAGAAGTGGCCCAAAACCAACTCAGCATATTTATTTTAGAATCAAGCACAAAGGAAGTTGGGAGGGATTCAGGTCTATGATGGCACTATAAGGGAATTTTGCCCATGAAATGAAAGGACAACAGAGTCCCCTTCAAGTTCTTGGTCACTGTGGAATTCTAATGCGTTCCATTGCCCAAAGCTTTCCTGTTTCTTTTCTCCCTTGCCCCTTCCCTCCCTCCAGTCTCCTCCCATCATTAAAGGAAGAGAATATGGGCTGCTTTGCAACCTAAGAGGCCAGGAGACACTTGTGCAATTTACCAATCACCTTGACATGCTCGTGAGACTTCCTTTCCCTACTTTCTCTCATTTCGGTAACTGGATTCACCAATATTTTTCAAAGGATAATACGTCATAACCAAGTAGTGTTTCTTCCAGGAATGCATGCTACTGAGATTGAGAGCATCCCAGGCACCAAGTGCTTTGCTGACAAGCAGGTCAGGAAGGTGCTGTCTGGGGATGCTAAGAGGGTGGCTAGAGGAGGCAGACAAGGAAAAGCTAGCCTTGTGGGTTTGAGGTATTCCCTCTCACCTCCCTCCCTTTCTCCCTTATTTCTGGGTTTTGTTTCTTTTTCTCCAAATGCAAGGTTTCTGAGCTCATCCTCTTGATAGTAAGCCCAGGGGAAATTGATGAGCCCGCCTGCTTTATTCCATGGCCCTCAACAAGGTGCTTGCTTTGGGAGCCCTTTTACAGCCTCTGTCTCAGCAGCTGCCTCCCTAGCACTGTTGCCCCACTGCCCCAGCACACATGGAGTTTCCTCACAAGCGAGACCCCGATACTGCTTTGTAAGTGCTTCTGTGTTCGTCATGCAGATACCCTTTCACCTCAGTTTTTTTTTAAACGTCATTTAAAAACTAGTATATTGACACACAAGTTTAAAAACAACACCATACAAAAGTTTATCAATATGCTGAGACAGAAGAATCACCTGAGCCCAGCAGGTTGAGGCTGGGTTACAGACTGACACTCCAACTCAAAAAAAAGTTTACTAATAATATGCTAAAAACTCATTTTCTCTTCATTCACCTACATGTACCAATGGTCTCTCCCAAACTTGTAAAGACATGAACTCCGGAGCTTCAAACAAAAGGCTCTCTTGATGCCAGAAGTTCAAGACCAGCCTGGGCAATATGGCAAGACCACCCTCAGCCCAAAAGAGAAAGCTGAAGATGTCTCATGTACTCTTGACATTCATGCATACAATATTCTGCCTGACGGGCATGATGGCTCACACCTGTATTCTCAATACTTTGGGAGGATGAGATGACAAGACCGCTGCAGTCCAAGAGTTTAATACCGACCTAGGCAACACAGCAAGACCTTGTCTCTAAAAAAAATAAAAACAAAACAAAAAAAACAACAACATCAACAAACAAACCAGTCTGCACTCTGGATCCAGACTCTGTTTTTGCTTAGCAACATATCCTGATGTGTTTCCTATCTGATTATATAGCGCCCTCATTATTTTTTATGGCTACACAGTGATCCTTTTTAGGAACATATAGATGCCAGATTCAATCGAATACACAATGACAATCACATTTGCATGGGCTCAGAAACAGGCATTTCTAACGTTTTCAGAATTCAGAATAGATGTCACCAGAGAGCAGGAGCAGGCCAGAGATTGAGAGGGGTAGGGAGCTTCTAGAGTGCTGGTCACTTTCCGTTGCAGAAATTTAGTGAGGGTTACACAGTGTGTCTGCTTTAATCATGCATTGAGGAGTATACTCTGGATATCTGCGTATATCTGTATGATCTTGTGCTTGCATTTGACATAGTTTTCGCTCACACCCAGCGGGAGTGGTATCTAGAGAGAGGAGTAAGTCGCGGTCGGTTTGGTCAACGAATTCCGGGACTCGACTATACCGCACTCGGATGCAGCCCAGCCCAGCACGACCTGCGGGGCTGCGGGTGCGCTAATCCCAGCTCAGTAAGCTCGGGCCGGTTACCCAGGCGCGGCCTCCTCGGTCCATCGCACCATGGCAGGAAATACAACTCAGATTGTTGCAGGGATTGGACATAACCTACGAAAAGAGGGCAGATGCGCTCCGCGGCCCACAGCAGTGCTCCTTAAACGCCAGACCCAATGATCACACAACTGTCATTTGTACAAGGAAAGGGTCCTCCTCGGGGCTCAACAAAGAAATATTTTGGCGAAATACCTAGGGCCAGCCTCCTCCGGGGGGGCGCGCTCACGAAGGAGCATGGTCGGAGATGCTGGGGCGCCAGAAAGACGTCTACCTGGGCAGGTGAACTCTGCGACTGGAGAAGCCGCAGCTCGAGAGGCCGCGCGGTGCGGGCGCACCAAACCAGCTGCCGTGGCGGCGGCCCGCGGACCCTTTAAGATCTAAGCCCTGACGTCATTCCCCGCGACGAGCCTGCGCAGCCTACTTTGGCCACGCCCCGGTCGTTGTTTCCGGCCGACGTCCATAGGCTGCCTGCCTCTCAGGGCCCCGCCCCTTCCCAGGTGGGCTGCGCGCGACGCTCCCTGTCAATCCACCAGGTGGGAGCGGTGATTGGCCCCAGGGCCGACCGTACAACATGCTCCGCCCCGCCTGGTGCGCGGTCGGGGAGGCCGGGCTGGGCGCTTCGCAGGGAACCGCTGAGATGTCTGTCCGTTTGCCTGCCCACCTTTGTTCCCTCCTGCCTCCCGCCTGGCTTGCAGTCTAGGACATGTCGCCAAGCAGCCCGTGGGCATCGACAACGTGAGGAGAAGTGTTGCTCTTGCGGTTTAGAAGCCGACTTAGTTTGTGCCGCTATAACAAAATGTCTGAGACTGGGTAAGTGATAAACCACACACATTTATTTCACACAGTTCTGGAGGCTGGAAGTCCAAGCTCAAGGCGCCGGCAGCTTCGCGATCCGCTGAAGTCACGTCCTCCTAGATGGCACCGTCTGGTGTGGTCTCAGGGCAGAAGGGAAGGGAGGGGGAGGCAGCTCTCGGCGGCCTCCAAGGCCTTCACCCTGTTCCTGAGAGTGGAGCCCTCGTGGCCTGACCACCTCCCCAGCCCCCTTAATACCAGCACCCTGGAGGCTGAGTTCCAACACACTCGCAAGCCGCAGCAGAAGCCAGGGAAGGGCCCGTGCAGCGGGCGCTCATATCCACGGAGTGTGTCCCGCACGATGGCCGCGAATGCCTCCCAACAGCCTGATGATCTGACCGCTGAGGGGCCGTGACCTCTGAGGAGCATGGTGTGGCCGGTACTTTAGTCACCAAGGGGCGTGGCTCAGCCTGGTGGATTCTCAGACTCTGAGATTGGGTAATCAATCACTGCTGTCCCACCATGGGGCCATGAGGAAGCCAGTGCTGCGGGCCAAAAGAAGCTCCAGCGCTGCCCCTGGGCTCTACTTCTGGAGAGCTCGCTCCGAGGAAGTTGTTTTCCCTCCTCTTCAACCTTTCCGTCTCATGCCAGTGCCTCCTATTGGTGGGAACTCAGCAGAAGCCAGCTGGCAGGGGAGTCCCGGGAGTGTGTTTACAGAGTTGCAGCCCCCGCAGGTATCACAAAGCAGAGTAGGAAAAAGGAGCTTGAAAAGAGAGACAATAGATAAACACCAACAAGACAGTACAAGAGTTGTAGGACTTGAGCAATATGTGCTCAGTAACAACCTCAATCGGACTTTTAGCTGTGGCTCATAACCAGTGAGAATCAATCCCCTGGGCCCCCAAAACAACTCTGACACACTGGTCAGGGTGGAGGCCCGTGGAGTTCAGTGAGAGACAAAGTTGTGGCCTGAGTCCAACTCATGATGGATCGACGGGATGACATGCCTCTCCTCTGGTGATGTCTTTTATTCCTAGAATGTATAGTGGGATATTCTTGGTACAAAATAGTGCAAAAACCTCCTATTGATTTTCTGGCTCATGGGCTGAAATACTAGGAAAGGCCAGGTCGAAGCCCCTATAACTGTCCCTGAGTAAACCAAAGGCATTATGGTGACTACAGAGATTACTGCCACCATAAAAATTTGAAATGGGCAGGGATAGAGATTCTTATCACACTCCCAATTTTATGATTTCAATAGTTTTAGGAGGTATGGAAAGTTTTTGTTACATGGTTGCATTGTATGCTGGCTAAGAAAACTGGGGTTAAGTGTACCCATCATTCCCACCTGTGCATATTGTACCCAATAGGTGATTTTTTGTCTCTTCACTACTTCTTCCCATCCTTCTTCTGAGTCTCCAATATCCATTATACCATTCTCTATGCATTTGCAGATGCTTAGTTTCATTCCAACTGATAAGTGAGAACATGCGGTGTTTGGTTTTCTGTCCCTGTGTTCGTTCACTTAGGATGATGCTCTCCATTTCCAACCAAGTTGGAGCAAAAGAAATATATATCACATTTGGGTTGGCTCCTCCCATCTATGTAGCTGGAAACCAATGTGGCTCAGGATTTTGAGGGGAAGACACAGGAAAAAAAGCCTCTGAGCGATCTGAACCATCACACCCAATAATACAGGAAGGAACTATAGAAGACAGAAACTGTACAGAGCCTCTGGTGACTCCAGTGATAAAATTACAGCATGCATCCTAGAGGTTTGGAGAAAGCCAGGCTCTCTTCTATAGACATCTTTTCTCCATTTGAAAAGCAGCTCCTGGTTTGTGGCTGAGGCCTGGTCGAAGTTGAATACCAGTCCATGGGATATCAGGTGAACCGGAAACCTGCACTGGACAAAGATCCAACGTGGCTGTTTTCTGATCCACCCAGTCATACAAGACTTCATGAAAACTGGAGATGGTGTATACACAAGAATAGGCCCAGAGGTCCAGAAGGCCAAACTAAACATAAACATGGGGCTCAGCTTCCCCTTGTACCTGCTCCTAACACTGTTTCATTACCTTGTCCTCAATCGGTATCATGACTTCATAAAGTCCCCTTGGTTGCTTAGCGGGGGCAGAACATGTAGAGGTCTGGATGACAAAGAATCTACAAAACATGTGGGCTCCCCCCTCAATGGACACCAGCTACATCACTGGCTCACTCAGGAGAGCCTTGAGAGACAGTGATAAAGGGACAGCTCACTGGGGCCAAGTACAGACCCCCAACATGATCTCAGGTACAGGACTATTGACATTTTGAGCCGGATAATTCCTTGTGGGGGATGAGGGAGGCTGTCCTGTGCATTATAAGAGGTTTAGTGCATCCTTGACCTTTAGCCACTAGAGGCCGGTAATGCATAGCCCCAGTTGGGACAACCAAAAATGACTCCAGAAGTTGCCAAAGCCACGTGGGAGGAAAACTGCCCCCAGATTGAGAACCACGGCTCTATACCAGTCAACTGACAGTGGCTATTGTGTTGGCTGATAGTTTGAGACTTGGAAAGAACAATTGGAAGCTTAGGACAGGGAAGTCTAGGCAGAAATACAGAAGTGCAAAATGTGAGAATAAAGGTGTCTCACATAAATGCTCACCTGAGTGCTTACTCAGTGAGTCTCTGTATAAGGAAATCGTGGTGACAAAAATAGAAGACCAGCATCCTGAGCCCCTTCCCCAACCACCATCTGGTTACCATCCCCTCTGAGGTTCCCATCTAACCTACTATCAACAGAATTCCCAATTAGATGCCCCTTCCCAAAGAATCTGGGGACTGCTTAAGAGAGAGCAGCCAGCAATTTGTACTTACAGATATAGATGTTCATGTGAATATGAATTTGCTTTCTCTCCCCATAATTTTTCTGCCAGCACTACCATTCAGTCCTTATAGAATGCCTTATCTTTTCCCATGAGGGGCAGGCAGTCAGTTTCATGTGCTGACTTGGCTAGGGTCCAGTTCCCAGTTATTCACTTAAACAGAAAGGTTATTGTTTGTTGCCAAAGACAGTGTGTGCATGGTTACTGTAATGGACAATGGTGCCAAAACATTAAACAGAATGATCTGCTTTGGGGAGGCTGAGGAGGGAGGATCACTTGAGGCCAGGAGTTTAAGACTTGCCTGAGCAACAAAGCAAGACCCTATCACTGCAAAAGAACATAGTTTAGCCAGGCATGTTGGCATATACTGTGATCGTAACTCTACACAAGGCTGAGACAGCTTACTCGAACCCAGGAGTTTGAAACTGTAGTGCCCTATGATCCTACCACTGCACTTCAGCCTGGAGAACAGAGCAGTTCCTGTCAAAGGAGGAGGAGGAGAAGGGAAAGGGGTTGGTGAAAGGGAAGGGGAAGGGGACGAAGGAGGGGCAAGGAGGGGGAGAAGGAGGCGGCGTTGTCATCCTCTAACTCACAGAGACCATTGACATTGGCTACTTGATCATGGTGTCCCTAGAGAAGAAATAGCTAAGCAGTCTACTAAATTCTTGCTTGATCTGTATAAGTACAAGAGCTCTGTGTCGAGGGATTATAAGTCTAATCTGAATTCCCGAAATAGAGAGTAACATTCCCTCAGTCAATTCCCAGACTTGAGCTAGTTTGTATACTCAGAATTCATCGGATGAGGGGAACTTGGTGCTCCTTGAGAAAGAGCTGTACTACAACTATCAAAAAAGTTTACTGTTGAAGCGGAAGAAGATGGCGCTCACCAGCTTTTTACCTGCACCTACTTAGCTATCTCAGGACCAAGTTGAGGCTGAAGAAAAGGCAAGATCCCAGAGATCACGACAGACCTCCCTGGTCTCTTCCCGAAGAAAACCTCCCCCATATGGGTATCGGAAAGACTGGATACCTCAGTTATTAGAGGATTTTGGAGATGGAGGTGTTTTTCCAGAGATTCATGTGTCCCAGTATCCACTGGATATGGGACGAAAGAAAAAAATGTCAAATGCACTGGCCATTCAGGTGGATCCTGAAGAAAAAATTAAATATGATGTGATTGCTCGACAAGGACAGTCAAAAGACAAGGTCATTTATAGCAAATACACTGACCTGGTTCCAAAGGAGGTTATGAATGCAGATGATCCAGACCTGCAAAGACCTGATGAAGACGCTATTAAAGAGATAACAGAAAAGACAAGGGTAGCCTTGGAAAAATCTGTATCACAGAAGGTTGCGGCAGCCATGCCAGTTCGAGCAGCTGACAAACTGGCTCCTGCTCAGTATATCCGATACACACCATCTCAGCAAGGAGTGACTTTCAACTCAGGAGCCAAACAGAGGGTTATTCGGATGGTAGAAATGCAGAAAGATCCAATGGAAGCTCCAAAGTTCAAGATTAATAAGAAGATTCCCCGGGGACCACCTTCTCCTCCTGCACCTGTCATGCATTCTCCTAGCCGAAAGATGACTGTAAAGCAACAAGAATGGAAGATTCCTCCTTGTATTTCTAACTGGAAAAATGCAAAGGGTTATACAATTCCATTAGACAAACGTCTGGCTGCTGATGGAAGAGGACTGCAGACAATACACATAAATGCAAACTTTGCCAAACTGGTGAAGCGCTCTACTTTGCTGATCGGAAGGCTCATGAAACTGTGGACATGCGTGCCCAAGTAGAGAGAAAGATGGCTTAGAAAGAAAAGGAGAAACATGAGGAGAAACTTAGAGAAATGGCCCAGAAAGCTAGGGAGAGAAGAGCTGGGATTAAAACCCATGTGGAAAAAGAGGATGGGGAGGCACGGGAGAGGGATGAAACTCATTCAACATGACAGGCGAAAAGAGAGACAGCACGACCGGAATCTCTCCAGGGCGGCTCCTGATAAGAGGTCGAACCTGCAGAGAAATGAAAATCGGGATATCAGTGAAGTCATTGCTCTCGGTGTGCCCAATCCTCGGGCTTCCAATGAAGTTCAGTATGACCAAAGGCTCTTCAACCAATCCAAGGGTATGGACAGTGGATTTGCAGGTGGAGAAGATGAAATTTATAATGTTTATGATCAAGCCTGGAGAGGTGGTAAAGATATGGCCCAGAGTATTTATAGGCCCAGTAAAAATCTGGACAAGGACATGTATGGTGATGACCTAGAAGCCAGAATAAAGACCAACAGATTTGTCCCCGACAAGGAGTTTTCTGGCTCAGATCGCAGGCAGAGAGGCAGAGAAGGACCAGTTCAATTTGAGGGAGATCCTCTTGGTTTGGACAAGTTTTTGGAAGAAGCCAAACAGCACGGTGGCTCGAAAAGACCCTCCGATAGCAGCCGCCCCAAGGAACACGAGCATGAAGGCAAGAAAAGGAGGAAGGGGTAATGCACATCTCTTCCAAGTGGATGAACTCTTATCCCATGGCCCTAATGATGCAAGTCCTATGGGGGACCACTTTGAAAATGGTCAGGACAAAAATCAAGTCTGGGTGCCAGATCCCAGCGCGACTTTTTATTACCAGAGAATGGGGGGAGAAATTCTACTTTGAATTATTTTGTTTTTTTAAACAGAGGGTTGTGTTTGTGCTTCTCCCACCTTTCGACATTTGAGAACACGCAGCCCCATGTACAGAATTCAGACCACTTCCCTTTGTGTGACACTAGTAGTTCGGGGTTCCTATTCTGTGAAAGAATGGCTGCTTATGAGTGAAGCTACCCCAGCCGCGATGAGTGGGAAGATGTTCACATACTGGGAGTGTCCTGCCAGACAAATCTTGCCCCTGCTGTACTCTGTTTTAATTTGGAATGGGGGAGGGAAGTAAGCTCTTGCTTGGTGCAACTATTTGTTTCAAATAAAAACATTTAGTCAAAAAAAAAAGTTTACTGTTAATCTTACTCTCAGCCTTCGTCAAAGGGATTTACAGCCACTTGCCAGGGTGACTGTGCATGGAGAAAAGGCAAATAACTCGGATTTTGGGGTATTACTGGACTCTGACTCTGATATATGGTGTTGTCTCCACCATAGCCAGAGTGCATGAGTTTGGACACCGAGGAATGAAGGGGAGAATGGTTGTTCTTGCTGTCATACCAAATAGACCTCTGAAGGAAGTTTTGGTTCCTATTTCAAGACCTGAGCCCAGATGGTTTAGAGGTTCTTATACCCAGGGAGTGAATGCTTCCACCCTGAACAAAGTCTTGGTTAAGTCACAAGGCTGAAACTGTTCCTAGCTATTTAGAGCTCCTCAACCTACTGAACCACCAGGCTGAGTAAGAGGTCACTTGTGTTCATTTGGGTGATTGATCCTTTTCACTAAGGGGAAATCGGATTATACACGGGTTGGCAGGACTACATCTAGAACCCAGAAATTCCCACTAGAGGGGATGTTAGGAGTCCCATGCCCAAGAGGCCTTGTTAGCAGAAAATGCAGCAACCCATACAAACTCAGAAAGATCCACCAAGGATGCACACATGGGTTGTTGGGACATTCCCCTCAGAAAGTGAACCCCATGTGACTGAGGTGCTAGAAGATAATAAAAGTAATACAAAATGGGCAGGAGAAGAGAGAAACTGTGGTTATTACCTCAAGCCTCATGGCCAACTACAGAAGCAGGGATTGTGACAGTCATGTTTTGGTTGACTTGCCTCTCAAGATTTTTTCCCAGTGCCTTACAGGATGAGTGATGCAATGGCTAATGATTTAAGTTTCAGTGGGAGTTTGAACTGCTGTGTAGCCATTGGGACTTTTTGTGTCACCCATTCCTTGTGGAGAACAAGGAATGTGGAATTTTCATCCATAAAAATGGACAAACCTGGATGTTGATGGGCAAACGTCATGAACTGTGCTGGGTATTACCAGTTTGCATTTCTGAACCTTTGTGCTAAGGCTGGACTCTGAAGCCGATACCCCAAAATATGGTACGTTGACATACTGAACTGAAGAACAAGCCTCAAGTTCTGACCTCCCATCTCCTGTCCCTCAATCCACTGACTCTACCCAAAACACAGGATACAGTTGTTCCTAGAAGTTCCCTTATCTGCTGAAGTCTGGACCCATGAAAGAAGAAAACAGTGACCTCCGGTTTCTTCCCTGAAGTTTCATCAACAAAACCCATTTCACAGGGAGAAAGTCTGTAGTCTTCCACACATCGGCACAGGCTTCCATCACAACCATTGTCTACTTGGCGGGCCCAACAGATTTTGTCCCAGCCCATAGTGTATTCCTCAAGCCCACAGAATTCCACTAAAGATCATTTACTGCCCCCCCTAAAATCTCCACACCTCTCCAACTCTCTTACCCATAAGAGGTAGGGTGTGTTTAAGCATCTGTACCCCCATTGGGTTATCGAGCAATCACTGTGATTTTCCCCAAGCACACTAATTAATTTGTATGTCATTTCTCTCTTATTAACCTGCCTTTTGCCCGTTGATTTTCCAGTGACCCTTCAGAAGGCGAAGAGAGTTTTTCTTTGGCCTCTACGCTCCTCTCCTCCTTGGACTCTGCGCCTTGGGAGTCTGATGAATTTCACCAGTGACTTTGTTACCATCTAGTTTCCTGTGGGGTTTGGCCAGTGGAAGCCACCTGCAGGAGGTTGAAGGGCCGAAGGAGAATGAGTTAGGGGTGCTCATTCCCCTGAGGCCTTCCTGTTGGGTGGTCCAGTGTGTCCCTGTTCCTCCATCCATCGGTCTGGCCTGTCAGAGGCTCTCTTCCTTTCTCTGGGTTTTTATATCTGTCCCCACCCTCATGCAACAGCTTCCCACTCTTGCTTACTCCAGGGTGCTTTGTCATTCTTGATTGGTTTCCCTTAACTCTGTTAAGAGCTGTATAAATTAATCTTTTTTCTTTATACTTTTTATTTTTTCAGAGTCTCACTCCATCACCCAGGCTGGAGTACAGGGGCATAATCACGGCTCACCACAACCTTGACCTCCTGCACTCAGGTGATCCTCCTGCCTTAGCTTCCTGAGAAACTAGGACTACAAATATGTGCCATCACACCCGGATACTTCTTTTGCTTCATGTAGAAATGAGGTCTGGCTACATTGCCTAGGTTGGTCTTCAATTCCAGGGCTCATGCAATGTGCTGGTATTACTGGCGTGAGCCACCATGACCGTCCCCACATTGTATTTCGATATTGTTTACATATAAGGTATCCTTAATATCTGTTCAATGAATGACTGAATACATGAAACAATGCTTTATTAAGTGAATAAATTTATAGTTCATCAGGTTTGTCTTGGAGTCATTGTGCTAACTTTCCTGCACTTTCTTTAGTGCCATATCTTCATAAGCATCCTGTGGTTAAAGCACTTTTTCATGGTCCATGGAAGAATGGGGTGGGAATGTAAAGTTTTTTGTAGTATATGCCTCACAGACAGAATGCCAGTTCCTTCCTCATGGTGGTTGGATGGAGAATATACTCAGACAGTGTGTTTAGTCTGGTTGGGCAAGCCCCATGACTGGCTTGCACACAGGAATCGAACATCAGCTGTTCCAGGCTTTTTGTATATTTCATGCAATTCTGGAGACTTTGCCACCAGTCTTCCTATTCATTATTTAAAAACTATATGTTGTGGGTGCCAGAGGAGATCTAAAACAAAGCATGACAGAAACCATATGCTTAGCTGAATATACAGGCATTCCTACGGTCTCCTGTGCGGCAGTGAGAGAGGCTGATCTTTCTGAGGGGTGAGGATTCCGCTTCCCCTCAGGAAGGTTCATCATCTATGATCATCACTTTGCCTCTGAGCAGCACAGACCTCTGGGGAGCTCCCTTCCCACCACCTTCTCAGAACTAACTCTGGCCATCCACAGCTTTGATTTGTCTCTGTGAAATGGGCCACAGTTTTGATGGCTTCTTTTGGTCCCTCAAGGGGCATGGAAAGAAAATGGTGGGTCCAACGGGTGAACCCTGTTCGGAAAAGGGGACTGGATGTGAAGGGTCAGTGACTGGAATGAATGACTACTAGTCCCAGGAACCTTGGCATGGAGGGAAAGCAATGCCACTCTTGTTGAGAAAGGGAAATACTGTGGCCTCCTGACTGAAAGGGTGGGTGGAAGTGAGGACAGACACTTTGTCCCTCACCACACACCTTCACCCGCTTTCTCTGGGGACAAGCTGAACACTCAGCAGAGTTGGCCAGCACCTGTGCTGAGCTGCTCTTCTCTCTATGATCAGGAATATGAGTCTCCGGGCATGCAGCACAAGGTACCTCATTTCAAATGCAATTATGCATGCACAGATCTTGCAAACCGTTCACTTTCTAGTGCCTGCCACAGTGAGCCCACTCATCCAGGGACAGAAGGCAAATATTTAACAGCCGGTGCAGACAAGCATTGACCTGTGCAAATGACCACTGCTGGAACAGAGCTTTGGAGAGCCACTGCTATGCCAGGCATTTGCCCTCACATGCAGGATCACAGGGGAAGGTCAGGAAGTCAGGGGTAGGTTCTGGGAAGGGGCTTTCCACATTTGAACAAGCAGTGCAGCCACACCCATGTGAGTGAGATGAACACCAGGCCTGCTCTCCTGGCCCCTCCACAGCCTCATCCCTCTCCACCCTCTTGTTGCAGTGTTTGTTTGATTTTTCTTTTCCACACCCAAATTCCTATTTCTCACTCCTTCAGGCAGCGAACATACCATCTCCTCTTTCAGAGGCCCTGAATGTGGTGGGAACAGGCCTGTGCTTGAGAGGCAAGCACGACCCAGTTCAGGTGTCCCAAAACCTGGCTATGTGCTAGAATCACCACAGTTGTGCCCAGGTCATGTGTACTTTTCCACAAGGTGATGCTGAAGCCCACCAGGTTCAGAGCTTCCCACCCTCCTCCGACATCCAGGATCATCAGGAAGCTCTGTGGGCAATGCTGGTCAAACACCTGCGACTTCTGGGAGGAAGGTCAGTGCTCAGAGCCACTCACAATGGCCGCTTCCTCCTGATGCACATGGCCAACCTGAACAGCAGCAGCAGCATGGTGGTGGAAAGGATGGCGGTCACCGAGGCGGAGGTGATGATGGACAATTATCTGCGGGAAGTATGCACGCTGTCCGCTGGGCGTATTCTGATAGTGAATATCTAAATGAGATGACAAGGGGCAGAGTGAACAGAGACGTCTCTGCTGAGCTGCCCACAGCCAAGGCCAACTTGCAGGGACAACCTGCTTCCTCTGCTCATCGCAGAAATAAAAACCAGGGTCATTTGTATACCAATTGCTCACCTCCTATGCCTGTAGTATGTCAGGAAACCAGGTAAAAATGAACATCATCACTGGTGTCGAGACATTCTAGGGAGCAAACTAGAAACATGGAGAAGCGCCCCAGGGAAGTCTGTCGGTCTGTTTAGCAGTTAGAAAGTAGCACTATCAAAGGGTATTTCCTGGGCCACATAGTGACACACACACACACACACACACACACACACACACACACACAATTATCTGGGCATGGTGTGCTGGTGTGTGCCTGTAGTGGAGGCTGAGGCAGAAGGACTGCTTGAGCCCCTGAGGTGGAGGCGGTGGTGAGGCATGATCATACTACTGCACTCCAGCCTGGGTGACAGAGTGAGATCCTGACTCAAAAAGAAACATAATGAAAAAGGGAAAAAACAGAAAATGGAGAAGGATGAGAATTAATGAATCTCATGCCCCCAGCACACTTCAAAGCAGGCTGGAGTACCCAGTCCCAGATGGGAGACCTCCCTGAGCCAGAGAGACACAGCTTTGAGTGAGCTTGGTAGGTCCTCCTTGGCCTAAAAAAGGGACACAGAATTATGACAATGTGACTAAGACCATCATGTGAGTGTATGAAAAACAGCCGCAGGAAGTTCTAACTATTTCTCGAAAAGAGAGGAATCTCTTCCTTATTCAACCTGGCTTAGAAAAAAAGAGAAAACTCTCCATTTAATATGACACACAATGACTTTTTTGAAATGCCAACTTATCAAGAGAATAACAGCCAGAGACAGAAAACCCTGGATAACCTGGAGTCATCCATGAAGGGGTTGTAGTTTCCTTGCTCCTTCACTGAGCTGTAACCAAAATAAACTTGACACTTGAACATGCATTGTGGCTTTCCTTCTCTCGATACCAGAAGGAAAATGATGCCAAAAGCAAGAGCCACTGTCTATACTTATCATCACTGTGCTCGTAAAGTTTTCATTCACATAAGCTTCACTAAAGACTTTGAAGGATATTTTTATCCTTGTGTTTTATAATAAATTGTGATTTTGATCATTGGTCTGATTTTTGTGTGTGTGAGGAAAAACACAATTATCAAGTTTTGACCATCACGGTTCAATTCCAAACTTTTTTATAACATAAGAAAACCAGTAACTATGAGGGAAGCAGCGGCCTAATACACGAACAAGGACAATAAGCAAATCTTCAACTTCCACATATGTAAATCGTGTTGGGACCCCTGGGTAGGCATGTCACAGAATAATGGAGCGAAGCAGACTGTGTCGAGGAGCCCATTCTAGCCCACGTGCAGTGCTCTGTGTGAAATCACCCCCTCGCCTACCCAATGGAGACCTAGGTACCAAAGAGATGCCCACCCATACTTATGATTATCACCAAGCAACTTAGAAAGAAATGTGTAGGACAAAATCAGGGATATCAGCAGCATTCATTTTAAAGCTTATTCTATGGTAAATGAATCCCCAAGTCATCTAAGTTGATGGTTCCTAATGCCGGAGGCTGGGTCTTGGCTGACTGTGGAAGAGTCATTCTGGAAATATGTACAAATGTGTAGATTCAGGGCTCTACTTTCAGAGAATCTTCGTGGATTCCAAGAATAAACATTTTTAATAAGCTCTTCCCATTTTCCACCTTCCACCATGGCTGACGCTCGGTTGGGCTTGGGAGCCACTGGCCCGGTTCATGTGGCCGCACCCAGGAAAGACCACCTCTTCGCTTGCTCCCACAGTGACACATTTATCCTGTTTTTTTCTCTTAAATCTCTACATCTTTTGATGGAAGGAATGCTTCATGAGAGTCTAACTACTTATCCTGTCTTCAAAGCCAATCTGCCCTTCCAGAATCAGATTGCCAGGATGATCCACCTTGGCTGGAGGAAAGATTTCCCACACTCCTGGTGAGGAGGGGAGGAATCCTCTGGGGCTGCACCCCAGCAATGTGCACCCCTCCTGCCTCCCCCACCACCCTAGGGGAAGAAGGGGCCTTCCTGGGTCCACTTGGAGGAGGAATCACATGTCTGCCACTAGCTCTTTCTCCCTCCTTTTTGGCATCCGTTTCCCTGCAGAGAATGAACATTCTCACACGCTTCTGGCATATTTCTGACACAGGATTCTCTCTTTATTACCTGTGATCAAATACCTACCTTAATTCCCGAAGAGCCACTTTTTTCCTGTAATATGAAGCTGCTTTGGGGGAAGAGCATGGTTTTCACTATTGTCATTTCTGTGGGTGTGCCTAAGGCAAGTCCCTCGGTGCTGTCTATCTTACAGCAGCAGACTCTCCCAGGGTGAGGGCTTGGGGAAATCATGGGGTTCCTAAGCCCTACCAATGGCTGGGCACTGATCCTAACTTGAGGTGAAACACACAGGTTATCCAGCCAAACAGGTGTTTAGCTACAAGGGAGTTTGAGCGCCGTTGCTGACCCTCAGCTCAATCTCACATTTGGTTCTAAACTCAGGCAAAAGGAAAAAGGATGATTGCTTATTGACCTCCAGTTTCAATTTTTCCACCTCCATTTACCATTACTGGGAATTTTGTCCACACTTCCAAGGAGATAGTCCAGTGCAGGGGATATTGGCTCCTTTGTTGAAACGCATGACAGAAAAAGGAAAGAAAAGGATTTATTCAGTACACGCTTACAAGCACCTTGGGCCCATATGTTGTTTTACACTTGTAAGTGGATATAACTAACACAAAATTTCACTTGCATATGTAAACCTGTGTCTGAAGTTAATATGTCTACCTACAGAGAGGTGTTATATGACAAAATTCTGTCAGATTTCTGATAAATAATTCCATTTTTACTACCTGTAAGCAAATACCTATCTTAATTCCCTAAGAGCTAATTTTTTCCACTAATACGAATCTGCTTTGGGGGAACAGTATATTCCTCACTCTTGTCATGTCTATGGGTGTGCCTAAGGCAAGTAATATTTGGTCTGGTTTGATCTTCCATTGAATGGGGTATTAATGACTGCACTGACTCTCAAAACACGGCGTACACTTGGAGATGGATACAGTGGGTTAAGTGGGAAGTTACTGTGCTACTAAGGGTTCCTGTTGTAGAAATAGGGAACCCCACATGCAAATTGGGTTCCTGTCCTTTGAACAGCCTCCAGAGTGGCAGAACCTGCCTGACACTGCATGTCAGGGGTCACCTCAAAATGCAGATTTTCACTGTAGACCATAGACTCCATAGCTGATGAAAGGTTATTGAGAGAATTTTAGGTAGCTCTTTTCTTCATATTTAAGTTTGCTTTTATCCTATCAGTAGTTGGCTTAAAGAATGCTAAAATGATAGCTTAACACATTTAAGAAAATACATAGGCCTGCTGAAATATGTGCACTTAGTGGCTCACACCTGTAATCCCAACACTTTCAGTAAACCACGGCAGGAGATAAGTTGAGGCGAGATGATTACATACCTGTAGTCCCAGTTCTTGGGAGGCTTAGAGAGGATGATCTCTTGGGCCCTGCAGTTGAAGGCTGCAGTGAGCTGTGATTGCACCAAACACTCCAGCCTGGGCAACAGACAGAGCAAGATATTATCAAGAGAGAGAGAGAGAAGAAAGAAAGAGAGGAAAGGAAGGAAGGAAGGAAGGAAGGAAGGAAGGAAGGAAGGAAGGAAGGCAGTGAATAAATGACACAAACAAAATGTATATGGAAAATTATGCCCTAAAGTTCCTTGTCTTGGGAAGGGAAACTACAAATGCCAAAATCATTTCTAGAAAATTGTGTTTGTGTACAATATTCTGGGTAGTAAATGTTGCCCACTCAATAAATAAAAGCTAGACTCAGAGGGGAAAGGAAGCACTGCTCATTACAGATTTAAGGCCCAAATCTCATAATATTTTTGTTATAATTTTCCTTATTGCTCCCATTGTTATTGTGAACCACTTGAGACTGTCTCAAAAATGACCCACAAATGGGGCAAAAGTGAAATCATTCCACCAAAAGACTCCTGTATTCATGTGTTTACTACAACACTATTCACAATTGCAAAAACATAGAATCAACCTAGGTGTCCATCCATGGTCAAGAGGATCAATAAAATGTGGTACATATAAACCATGGAATACTACACAGTCAAAAGAATAACAAAATCATGACCTTTGCAGCAACATTGATGTAGCCGGAGGACATTATCCTGATCAAAACCCAAAGAGCCCATGCCATAAGAGATAAGATAGACAAGTGGGAGCTCATCAAACCAACAAGCTTCTGCACAGCCAAAGAAACCATCAAGAGAGCAGGGAGACAGCCCACAGACTGGGAAAAAATATTTGCCAATGGTATGTCTGTCAAAGGTCTAACATCTAAGATCTACAAGGAACACAAATGTGCCAAAAAGAAAACAACAAACAGCCCCATTACAAAGTGGGCAAAAGATATGAACAGACAGTTCTCAAAAGAAGACATATGAGGAGCCAACAGATACATTAAAAAAATGCTCAGCCTCACTGGTCATCAGAGAAATGCAAATTCAAACTACACTGAGATACCACCTAACTCCAGTCAGGATGGCTATCATCAATAACTCAAATAACAACAGATGCTGGAGAGGATGCAGGGAAAAGGGAACGCTTCTACATTGTTGGTAGGAGTGTAAATTAGTACAGCCTCTGTGGAAAACAGTGTGGCGATTCCTAAAAGATCTAAAAATCGACCTTCCATATGACCCTACAATCCCCCAACTGGGAATATACCCAGAAGAACCCAAATCTCTCTATAAAAAAGATACCTGCAAACATATGTTTGGGAACAGCAGTGTTCACAGTATCAAGAACATGGAACCAACTGTGCTGCTCATCAAAAAAAGACTGGATAAAAGAAATGTGGTACATATACACGATGGAATATTATGCAGCCATAAAGAAGAACAAAATCATGAACTTCACAGCAACCTGGATGGACTTAGAGTCTATAATACTGAGTGATCTTTCACAGAAACAAAGATCTAGTATCACATGTTCCCACTCATAAGCAGACCTTGAACAATTACCATAATACTAGAAGAAAAGGATTGGCAGTAGCGGGAAAATGCCAGCAAGTGGGCGGGGAAGCAGAATTGGCAGTAGTGGGAGTCTGCCTGGGGAAGGGGGCACACCTCAGCACAAGGGTACCTGCATAATGAACACTTGTATACCTAACCCTGAATTGTACCCCACATCTTAAAATAAAAAAATTAAAAGTTTAAAAAAACCCAGAAACACAAAATCGAATACTACAAGTTCTCGCTTGGAAGTGGGAGCAAAACATTCAGTACACACAGACATAAAAATGGAAACAATAAGACACTGGTGACTCCAAAAGCAGTGAAGGACGGAGGGGACAAGGATTGGAAACGACACATTGGGTCCTATGTTCACTGTTTGGATGATGAGTCAACAAAGCCCAAACCTCACCATGACGTGAGATACCCATATAACAACCATGCACGTGTACCCCATCAATACTAAAAGAAAAAAGGGGGGTGCAGAGAGAGAGAGAAAGAGAGAACAAACAGAAAGCTCTTTGTAAAACTGTTTCTCATTTTTCAGGGTTGTATTTTTTAATATAATAACTCTTCCTTCCCTTTCAAAGCATTCAGCTTCTACTTTCCCTGGGAAGCAGCATCTTCACTTCTCTTTTCAGGTGTTCCTTGCTAAGCCGCAGATAAAAGCCACCACAAATCCCATTCATTCTACATCTATTCCAAGTTCATTTCCAAGGGCTGTTGGCACTACTCACTTGAAGGAAAAGGTGCTTAGGACAGAGATGCCAGAAAGTGAATTGTCAGAGTCACCATTCTCCTCACCACCCCCTCCTCGATGAAAGTATTAACCTACAAGCTCCTGAAAATGTTGCTCAGAGAGAACCTGGCAAGCACTGGCCAGGCCAGTGGGCCCCTGGTGCTGGGAGCTGGGCATGACGGGAGTTTCCCAAACCCAGAACCAGGCTCCCAACTTCTTATGCACTCAACCCCTTCTTACACATGTGGGACTGGATTCAGAGACACTAAGTCACTTGCCGGTCTGAGAATACGCCAATCCATGAACATGAGATGTCTTTATTTGTGTCTCTAATTTCTTTTAGCAAGGTTTTATAGTTTTCAATACTGATACAAATCTTTTCACTCCTTCAGCTAAGTCTATTCCTCAGTATTTTATTCTTTTTCATATCATTGTAGATAGACTGTCTTAATTTCCTTTTCAGAGTGTTCATTGTGGGTGTGTGGAAACACAACTGATTTTGTAAGCTGAATTTGTATCCTACAACTTTGCTAAATTCATGTATTCGTTAGAACAGTTTTTTACAATGTTTATAGAGTTTTCAACATAAAAGATATAGTCAATGCAAACACAGATAATTCTACTTCTTACTTCCCAATTGGAAGTTCATTTCTTTTTCTTGTCTAATTACTCTAAGACTTTCAGTACCATGTTAAACACAAGTGATGACAGCAGACATCCTTGTCTTGTTCCTGCTCTTAGAGGAAAGTCTTTTGTCATTCAGTCTAAGAATGTCTGTGGGTTTTTCAAGTCGGCCTCTATTTCACTACTTTTTGCTGTATACCTTGCTATTCTCTTTTTTTTCTGCTAGCTCTCAATGAAATATATTGTTCTTTTTCTAGTCCCTTTAGATGTACAGTTAGGTTACTTACTTGAGACCATTCTTTTTTAGAATATGTATTTATGCCTATAAATTTCCCTCTTAGCATTGCTTTCACTGCATCCCATAAGTTTTGGTATGTTTTGTTTGATTTTCATTCATGCAAGACAATTTTTAATTTCCCTTGTGACTTCTTCTTTGACACCTTGATTATTTCAGAGTGTATTGCTTAATTTCTACATATTTATAAATATTCTGATTTTCCTTTTGTGATGGTTTTCTTGTTTCATTCCATTGCGATCCTCAAACATACTCTGTATGATTTCAGTATGTTTCAAATATTGAGATTTGTTATGTGTCCTAACATACAACCTATCCAGGAGAATATTTCATATTGACTTGAGAAGAATGCATTTTCTGCTGCAGCTAGATGGATTGTTATTTATATGTGTCTTAGTCCTAACTGGTTTACAGTGCTACTCAAGTCTTCTATTTCTTTATTGCTTTTTCTGTTTAGTAGTTCTAGTCATTATTGAAAGTAGGGTATTGAAATCTCCAACTGGGGGCAACCTCTTTGAGTCCCCTGCCACTGTGGGAGCTTCTGTGTACTCTCAATAAATCCTGCTTTCTCGAAAAAAAAAGAAAGAAAGAAAGAAAAGAAAAGAAAAAGAAATCTCCAACTATTCTTACCTTTTCATTTACACTCTATTTTGCCTGAAAATAATATAAGCATCCCAGATCTCTTCGGGCTATCATTAGCATTAAACAATTTGCCATTCTTTTACTTTCGACATCTTTGTGTCTTTCTGTCCTAAGTATATCTCTTCTGGACAGCATATCCATCATGGGTTTGTAATAATCCATTTACATCTATTGAGATTACTACTGAAATAGTTTTTTGTTTTTGTTTTTGTTTTTTTGAGTTGGAGTCTCACTCTGTCGCCCAGACTGGAGTACAGTGGCCACTCCTGGCCACCGCAGCCTCGACCTGCTGGGCTACAGCGATCCTTCCGTCTCAGCCTTCCAAGTAGCTGGAACTACAGGCGTGCGTCACCACGCCTGGCTGATTTTTTGATTTATTGTAGAGATGAGGTCTCGCCAAGTTGCCCAGGCAGGTCTCGAACCCGCGGGCTCAGGCAATCCACTCACCTCAGCCTCCCAAGGTGCGGGATTACAGGCTGAGCCACTGAACCTGGCTGCTGGTAGTTATCTTTACAGGGTTTTTTGGTTTTTCCTTTTTTGAATAGAGGTCTCACTGTTCCCCAGGCTAGACTGCAGCAGGACAATCATACCTCAATGTGTTTCACTTCAGCCTCCCCAATAGCTGAGACTTCAGGTGTACAGCACCATGCTCGGCTTATTCATTTTATCTTTTGTAGAGACGAGGTCTGGCTGTTGCCTAGGCTGATCTTGAACTCCTGGGCTCAAGCAATCCTTTTGCCTCAGACTCCCCCACAATGCTGGGAATACAGGTTTGAGCCTCCATACCCAGATTTTTTCCCCCTTAGAGGAGATCTCATCTTGTATTCTTTCTTCATGTTAGTTTCTAGTGTCCTTTTATTTCAGCATTTCTTACAGAGCAGATCTCTCAACCTTTATCTGAAAATGCTCTATTTCCCCTTTACTTTTAACCATTTTGTCAGACATAGAATTCTTGCTTGGCAGGATTTTTCTTTTAGGACTTTAAATTTGCCATTCGCAATCCCCTTACTGGGAATATATCCTGAAGAACTCAACTCAG
>NW_007171632.1:135226-187516 GCF_000164805.1 Carlito syrichta | reverse complement strand
TTTTTGATTTATTGTAGAGATGAGGTCTCGCCAAGTTGCCCAGGCGGGTCTCGAACCTGCGGGTTCAGGCAATCCACTCACCTCAGCCTCCCAAAGTGCGGGATTACAGGCTGAGCCACCGAGCCCGGCTATGAAATATTTTTTAATCTACCTTTTAGCTACTGGTTTTGTGTGTTGTATTTTTCTTGTTCCTCAGTTCCTCCATTACTGCTTTTTCTTTTAGATGGTGTTTTATAATGTTGCAATTATATTCCCCTCTTTAATAGTTACTGTATATGTTTTAGTTGTTAGAGAATACATTGGAAACACCTAGTTAAACTGAAACACAATAAATTAAACTAAATTAGGATCAATTTCGTTTCAATAGCATATAAACACTCTGCTCGTACATATCTTCATTTCATCGCCCTTTGTATTGTTATTGTCTCAGATTACCACTTTTCACACCGCACACATAAGCATAGATTTATAATTATTGTTATCTGCATTGATCTTTTAAATAATATAGGGGGAAAAGAGAGACATTACAGACCAAGCCAAAAATACAATAACACAAGCTTTTATGGCTGGTAGTTATCTCTTTTTTTTTTAGTTGGAGTCTCACTCTGTCACCCAGACTAGAGTGCAGTGGCCACTCTCGATCACCACAGCCTCAAACTGCTGGGCTCTGGCGATCCTTCCGCCTCAGCCTTCTAAGTAGCTGGAACTACAGGCGCATGCTACCACACCTGGCTAATTTTTTGATTTGTTGTAGAGATGTGGGCTCACCAAGTTGCCCAGGCGAGTCTCGAACCCGCGGGCTCAGGCAATCCACTCACCTCAGCCTCCCAAGGTGCGGGATTACAGGCTGAGCCACTGAACCTGGCTGCTGGTAGTTATCTTTACAGGGTTTTTTGGTTTTTCCTTTTTTGAATAGAGGTCTCACTGTTCCCCAGGCTAGACTGCAGCAGGACAATCATACCTCAATATGTTTCACTTCAGCCTCCCCAATAGCTGAGACTTCAGGTGTACAGCACCATGCTCGGCTTATTCATTTTATCTTTTGTAGAGACAAGGTCTGGCTGTTGCCTAGGCTGATCTTGAACTCCTGGGCTCAAGCAATCCTTTTGCCTCAGACTCCCCCACAATGCTGGGAATACAGGTTTGAGCCTCCATACCCAGATTTTTTTCCCCCTTAGAGGAGATCTCATCTTGTATTCTTTCTTCATGTTAGTTTCTAGTGTCCTTTTATTTCAGCATTTCTTACAGAGCAGATCTCTCAACCTTTATCTGAAAATGCTCTATTTCCCCTTTACTTTTAACCATTTTGTCAGACATAGAATTCTTGCTTGGCAGGATTTTTCTTTTAGGACTTTAAATTTGCCATTCGCAATCCCCTTACTGGGAATATATCCTGAAGAACTCAACTCACTCTATAAAAAAGACACCTGCACACGTATGTTTATTGCAGCATTGTTCACAATAGCAAGAACCTGGAAGCAACCATGCTGCCCATCAAAAGAGGACTGGATTAAAAAAATGTGGTACATATACATGATGGAATACTACGCAGCCATAAAAAAGAACAAAATCATGAATTTTGCAGCAACCTGGATGGAACTAGAGTCTATAATATTGAGTGACCTCTCACAGAGACAAAGATCCAAGTATCATATGTTCTCACTCATATAATGGACCTTGAACATCCAATGTAATACTATAAGAAAATGACTGATGGTAGTGGGAAAGTATGGGGGGGGAGGGAGATGGGATTAACGGTAGCAAATATCTGTCTGGGGACCGGGAAACACCTCTTATCAACAGGGTGCCTGAATGAAACGTATTTGTATACCTAACCCTTAACTGTACCCCACATTATAATAAAAATATTGATTAAAAATAAATAAATAAATAAATAAAATAAAATACAGTGAACAAGTTAAAAAAAATTTCAAGATCAAGTGGAATGTCACAGTGTTTAAAATAAAATGACTGAATAAAAAATAAAATAAATAAAATAAATTTGCTATTCTACTGTTTTGTGGCATTCATAGTTTTTTAAAGGAACTGAGCTGTGAATCTTGTTGAAGATCCCTGTTATGTAATGAGTCACCTCTCTTTTGCTGCTATCAAGATTCTTTCTACATCTGAGTTTTCACAATTGCACTAGACTGTGTTTCCGTGTGAATCTCTTGGAATTTATCCTGCTTGGGGTTCATTGAGCTTCTTAGATGTTGTACATATTCATGTCTTTCATCAGATTTGGGAAGTTTTGAATCATTATTTCTTCAAACATTTTTTTTTTTTTTTGGTCTCTCTCTATTCTCCTTCTGAGATCCCTGTAATGTATATTTTGGTATGTTTGGTGGTGTCCCACATGTTCTATTCATTTTCTTTTCTTATGTTTCCTTTCTGCTCCTCAGACTGGATAATTTCAAGGTCATATCTTCAAGTTAACTGGCCCTTTCTTCTGCCTACTCAAATCTGCTGTGAACCTCTTTAGTGAGTTTCCTTTAGTTCAATGGAAATTGACAGTTGATTTGACATCTTTGATTAATAATTTTAATGCCTAGGAATACTCAAGAATGAGTTCTGTCAAATTCTTTTTTCCCATGAATGAATCACAGCTTCCTGTTGCTCTGTATGTTTTATTAATTTGATTTAGAGATGAACTTTCCCAGTACTATATTTTGATAACTCAGGAAATCTAATTCTCCCACTTTTCAGGGATGGCTGATTTTTGCTTGTCAGGGGCTGAAGCAATTCACTTGCGACTTTTCCAAATGCTTTTGGTAAAGTGTGTATTTTTTATTGGGTGAAGGTGCTCAATTTTCTGTTTTGTTTCTTTGATAACAAGTTTGTCAGTGATCAGACAAAGGTTCCTTTAAGTGTCTATTTCCTAAAAAACCAGAACCGACAGATATTCTCTTAAATCCCCTCATAAAAACCTGGGTACAGCCCTGGCTCCCGTAATCCCAGCAGGCCAAGGCAGAAGGATCACATGAACCCAGGGGAAGTGAGGCTGCAATGACTTCCCTGCTGTACCTCCACCTGGGTCATAAAACTAGGCCCAGACTCTTAATTAATTAATTAGTCCATCCCCACAACATAGTTATGTGGAAGCCGCTACAGCTAATAGGGTGTTTGGGGGGGAGCGGAATTGTGGTTTGTTTTGGTTTTGGTTTGGTTTTGAGTCAGGTCTTACTCTGTCACCCAAACTGGAATCAGTGGTGTGCTCACAGCCACCACAGCCTCAACCTACCGGGCTCAGGCAATCATTGTGCCTCGGATTGCTACCACTTTTGCATATAACAACATGTATGCTGTAACAATATATGACGTCTTAGGCCCCATTAACTCCTTTTACTCTATGGAAAGCTTCATTAACGCTTCTGCCGAATGTTACTGATAAAAAGCTGTGAGATAACTCTGGTAACTGGTACCTGGAACTGTGACCATAAAATGTCATTATTGACAAAATGTGGCTGGAACTTAGGTTCTGTACGGTGCTCTTCTAGACACATAGTTGATGTATTGGTACCAACTACCTCGAACTTATAAAAACAGACTGTAATAATTGAAGGGGGAGTAGACCATTTTAAAGAGGCCAATGCACAGCACTTTGGGAGGCCGAGGCAAGAAGATTGCCTGAGCCCACATGTTCGAGACTAGCCTGGACAACTTGGCGAGACCTCGTCTCTACGAGAAATCAAAAATAACCTGGCATGGTACTGCATGCCTGTAGTTCCAGCAATGTGGAAAACTGAGGCAGAAGGATAGACTGAGCCCATGAAGGCTGCAGTGGCCATGAGCATGCCACAGCACTCCAGCTTGGGTGACAGAGTAAGACTCTGACTCAAACATAAAATTTAAAAAAAATGAAGAGGTCAATAGCCCACTCTGCTCCCTGGATTCCAGTTCAGAAAGAAAAGTCTTTCTACCAGTTCCCTGCACTTTTGATGTATTGGTATCAAGGCAGAGCAGCCCAGTGTTACTCGGACCATAACAGTTCCATAGCTACTTACGAAAGCCCTCTTCAGGTCAATTGTTGTTTTGCCTAAGGAATACATTCCTGGAGCTTTTCACCGCACCATTTTCTATCTGGGCCTTATTCTCAAATGATAAAAGAGTCACAGCCTAGAATCACCTGAAGGACTGATTCACCACAGAATCTAATCACTAGGGGTGGCCTGGGATGCCTCTTTTTAACGGTCTCCCCCAGGGATTCTCATGTTTCCAGACAATACCTCTGTTCCTATTCCATGAATCACTGTTGGAGGAGCAGGGTCCTTTCCAAGTGTTTAGCTTCTATGTTTTGCTTATTCTACTGGGACTTTGATACTTACAGAAACAGATACCAGGCTCAAGGCAAAGCCCTTGCTTTCTCCTCAAAGCAGCAGGAATAGGTCACTTGTGAGACAACCAGAGACACTAATGCAACTCGTCACAGGAAGAGGCTACTTAACCAAATTTTGTCTTCACTTGTTTCCCTTGTTGATTTAAACCTGATGGAAATTCAGAATTTGTCAACCTGTCTTCTTGGGGATAACCTATGGGAAACAACCTTGTCGTCAAAGATTTCCTTAAGTGTCTATCTCCCAGAGAATTTTTAAAAATGATAATCTCTTTAATCCCCTCAAAAGAGGCTCACCCTTGTAATCCCAGAACTGTGAAAAACCAAGGCAGGAGGATCACTTGAGCCCAGGATTTGAAGCTGCAGTAATTGCCCCATTGCTCTTCTGTGTGAGTCATAAAACAAGACCCAGTCTCTAAAATCATTAATTAATTCATTCACCCCACAATAAAGTTACTTGGACTCCTCCTCAGCCCTAGGAATTTCTGTTTGTTTGTTTATTTGTTTGTTTGTGTTGAGGCAGAATCTCACTTTGTCACCCAGTCTGAGTGCAGTGGCATGCTCATGGCCACCACAACCTCAACTTGCTGGGCTCAGGTGATCCATCTGCCTCAGCCTTCCAAGTAGCTGGGTCCTCTAGCTTGCATCGCCATGCCCAGCTAACTTTTTTTACTATTGTAGAGAAGAGGTCTTGTCAAGTGCCCAGGCTGGTCTTGAAATACTAAGCTTGGGCAATTTTCTCACTTCTACCTCCAAAAGTGGTAGGAATCAGGCATCAGCCACCATGACTGACCGATCCCATAGGGTTTCTAAACTGACACTTAACATTTAAACAATGACGTCAGTGTCAGCGCCAGCCTCTCAGTGATCTACAATAGCTATCAGCAATCAAAATACATACCTCACATTTTGGAGGGAACGTCTGTCCCTATTGCCCACTCTAGTACCAGCAAACCTCACCAGGAATGTGGACTGCTAGCCACACAGCTACCTGCCACAGGGTTTGCAAATGGAGAATGGTAGTCACTACATGAAATACTGAAGTTCATCAAAATTCAACAACCTCGTCATCAAGCTCACCCTTGAACACTGTAAATATTTGACTAGACTCCGGGGTACCATAGCTACTTAAGATAGCCCTTGCTATGTCAATTGTTGTTTGGGGAAAGGAACAGTTCCCTGGTGCTTTCTACCCCACCATTTTCTCTCCAGGCCTTAGTTTTTCTCAAATGGTAAATGAGAAGCTTTGGTTGGGTCAATGAATCAGCTGTAGGGCTGATTCACCACAGTATCTAGTCACTAGGGGTGGACTGGCATGCCTCTTTTTAACAATGTCCCCAGGGGATTCTCAGGCTCTTGCTATATGAATCACTGTTTGAGGAGCAGGGTCCTTTCCAGGTGTTTAGCTTCTACGTTTTGCTTAATTTACTGGGGCTTTGATACTCACAGAAACAGATTCTAGTCTCATTGTAAAGCACTAGCTTTCCCCTCAAAGCGTGAGGAATAGGTTACCTGTGAGACAACCACAGACACGAGCACAACTCTTCAAAGACAGCCTACAGTTTTCACAGGAGGAAGCTACTTAACAAATATTTTATTCAGATGTTTCTCTTGTTTATATAAACTTGATTCAAATTCAGAATTTTTCAAGCTGTATTGTTGGAGATAGCCTATGGGAAAGCAAGCCTTCGTTGTGATTCAGTCATCTACGTGTTGGAGCTGCATGAATTCTCCTGACATTGATTCTCTTCTGCACTGTATTTAGAGAGGTGCATGAGGCAGATGTCCTGCACCCACCTATTCCGAGTTTCTTAGAACATCCATGAAGGGTTTTACAAGAATTTGAAGTCTCAACACAAAACCAGTGACTACGCTCATTTATACATGGTTTCTTGACAGACGTTAGGCACACCCATCGAGTAATGTGTGCACGTGGCAGTTTTAACTCTACAGGAAACCTGGTAGAAAGGCCTATCTGGTGTATGCCAAAGCATACTCCTGTGATCCGGTAAGTGACTAATTTCACAGTTCCCTGTTAATTGGACAATGGTGAATCATTACAAATAGATACAATTAACCATGCAAGCAAGCACCAAAATTGTGCTAAAAATGTGTTCCTCACAATGTGGCAGCCAAAGTAGCATGATAAAACATGGTGCAAGGGAAACTATCAGAGTTCTGCAGTAAAATATTTACTGTTGTCCTAACCAAATGGCTTGTGAAATGCACTGGTAGAGTCTTTAGTAAGAAAAATGCCTTTGCTGATAGTCTTATAATTTACAGCACACTTCCCAGACCTATTCCGATAACTAATTAACCATTTTGAATTTTGTTTTGAATGCACATAGTGTCCATCATAAAGGATTTATCTGTTCTGTGTGTGATTTGGGTCTTGGGCTTTTCCATCTTTTTTTTTTTTTCCAAACGTGACCAGTTGGTTTCTGTCAGCCTTGGCATCTCAGCAATCTGTTCTAAATGAAAACTCAGCTCTGCTGCACTGGGCTAATATTTTACTGATGGTAGAGTGAGGTGGAAGATGATGGGGAGATATAGGAAGGCTTTGCTCTCCCAAGCCTGTGACTGGAGCACTCAAGGGCAGTGACTATAAAGTGCTGATGAACTGGGCGCAGTGGTTCAAGTCTGTAATCCACCACTTTGAAAGGAGGCTAGAGTGGGAGGATTGCTTGAGGCTAGGAGTTTGAGACCAGCCTGAGCAACATAGCAGACCCCATCTCTAAAAAAACTAGAACTGTAGGTACTGATGAATAGAAAGTTATTGCCCTACACACAGAAAGTGTTACATGAAACAGTGAACCCCACTTATAAGTTGGGTTCCTGCCCTCGGAACAGTCTCCAGAATGGCAGAACCTGCCTGACGCTGCACATCAGGCCTCACTCCAAAATACGGGCATCACTCCAAAATACGGGAATATTCTCCTTAGACCATAGATGGTGGAAACTTACTGAGAGACTTTCAGACAATTCTTTTCTTCACATCTCCATTTGGCTTGGCCCCACCAGTAGTAACTTTAAAAAATGCTATAAAGACAGTACAGAGGGCTATAGAAATCTGAGCACTTATCATAATAATGACATATACTCACTTTCTTCCATGCCACTCTCTTCAGTTAATTTGCCTGCTCCTCCAAGAGGAGAATCACAGATGGGAAACAGTTGTTCATGAAACTCATCTCAATTAAAGAAAAAATAATCATATTGACACCAGTAAAGCAGGATTGATATATTTTGCTCTCTTAGTACCTAAAGCGGTCTATGAATGCAGTGAATAAATGACACAAACACAATGGATATAGGCCAATATGCCCTACAATGCCTTGTCTTGAGAAGGGAAACCCCACATACTTAAAACATTTCTGGAAAATTGTGATTGCATGAGACATTCTGAGAAGTAAACATCACTCCCTCCAGATACAGGGCCTCAAATCCCATGATACTTACTTCCATAATTTTACTCTTGTTCCTGTTTCATTCTGACATGCCCCTGAGACTGTCCCAACACTGTCCCTAAGTATGACCAAAACCATCTCCTGTTTCTACAGGATGCACATTATTTTCTACCTTTTAGATTTCATTACCTCTCCTAGGCAGCTTTTCACAATGAGAGTCGTGCTAGACCCAAATCCTGATTTTACCATTTAGCAATATATGATCTCAGGAAGGTAACTTCACCTTTTTAATCCTGGGTTCCCTCACCAGTAGGATGGGGATACTATTATTTAATTCATAGGACTTTAGTGAATGTTGGATGAAACAGTATCTATGAAAGTTTGCAATGCAGTGGCAGTGCAAGGATCATGTTGAAGGGAAAATATCTGGAAAGTGCTCATCTCCACCTTTTTTATAACAATAGCCCCCAGATCAGTCAGTAAATATTGCTAGCTTTCTGCTCATTGGAACCATGCACAAGTGGAATACTTGTGTAAGGAGGAAGGAAAAAAAATGAATCCAATGGAATCAAAGGTATCACTAACACACAACAGAAATATGAGGCACCCACTGCAGATCCTGTGGCACTGTCACCCCAGCCATGCTTCCTTTCCCACTGTCCCGGGCAGCCAGGGCAGGACCAAGGGACATGCAGGTGTCCTCAGAGAACTCCGGTACCCAGGAAGAGTGTTGCCCTTCAAGAGAGATGAGAGGTACGTTCTGGGGCTGCACTCCCCCACCCCCTCTTCTTCCTGCCTTGAAAGCAGATGTGATGTCTGGGACCACAGAAGACAGAAGTTTATGTGCAAGACATTCAAGCACAGGGGAAGGACCTGATGATCTCTGAAACCCGGCTCCACCTGAGCAACTGCACTGAGGCTATCGCTGCCCTCCCTCCCTCAGACTGCTGGTGGCCGAAGAAAGAGAATCACTCTTTGTGTACGCCATGTCCATCAGGCTTTTGGCTAGCTGCGGTGATGCTTGCACCTCTTCATTCATTCCACCCTGATCACCTGCCAGTTAGTCAGCCTATGAGGACTGACCAAAGCTCAGTGAGGGCACACGTGGAGAGAAGCAAACCTAGAGATCCTGACATGGGATAGCTTGGAACAAAGGGTCCATCACATGTCGAGAAATGTTCAAACAGGTGTGGCAGCTCAGATCTGTTTTCCTGGCTCACTGGAAGGCTGAGGCAAGGGGACTTTCAGAGACCAGGGGTTTGGACCAGACTGGGTAACTTGGTGAGACCTCGTCTCTGCAATAAATCAAAAAGTTAGCCATGCGTGGTGGCCCACACCTGTAGTTCCAGTACATGGAAGACTGAGGCAGACAGATCGACTGAGCCCAGCAGGTTCAGGCTGCAATAGCCGTTAAGTGTGCCACCGCACTCTAGCCTGAGTGACAGAGTGAGACTCTGACACTAAAAGAAAAAGTGTTCCCCGTTGCAAGCAGAATCGGTTGGCATGGCTCTGTAGGCAGAGCCCCTCCTCCTAACTGGAGGAACCGTCAGCACTCACTCTTCTCAAAACTCCTTCTCACATCTAAGGCAGCCCTTAGTCACCAAACCTGACCCTGGTCCCTGGACGCAGGAAGGAGACGCTTCACTGGCATTTATACAGTTTCCTTCAGCACACAGCTATGATTCAAACCTGTTTCCTCAGTCTTAGGTCTCCGCTAAGGAAGACTTCTCTGGTTGGGCATGGTGCCCCATACTTGTCACCCAGCACTCTGGGAAACCAAGGCAGGAAGATCGCGTGAGCCCAGGAGCTTGAGACCAGCCTGGGTAACATAGTGAAATCATGGCCCTACCCAAAAAAATCAAAAATAAAAATAATAGCCAGGCATTGTGGTACGCATCAATGGTCCCAGCTTTTCAGGAGGCTAAGGTGGAAGGATGACCTGAAACACAGGATGTTGAAGCTGCGGTGACCCATGGTGGTGCAACTGCACTCCAGCCCGAGGTCACAGAGAGAGACTATGACTCAAAAACATAAAAACAAAAACTTAAAAAGGCCTTCCCTGGGCCTTAGGTTTTTTCCACAGTTAAACGAAAGTTTTAGAGTGAATCAGTGAGTGTCAGCCTGTTGTCACCTGGAAGATTTGAAAACTACCTATGCAAAAGACTCTCCCCACATCACAGAATCTGATCACTGGGGGAAAGGAAGAATGTCTCCATTATTATAAAGGGGATTTCCCCAGGGGATCGCCTGCTCAATTAGGGCTGAAAACCTCAGGAGAAGGCCCAGCTCAGCCCCAGTGCCTTGCCATCTCCAAGGTGCAGAAACTGTCCAGGTAGCTGTTGTGCAGCTGGGCAGAGGAGGGCCTGACACTCTGCAGTTTCAGTGCAATCCCAGGTGGTCCTGCTCTGTCACAGGGACCCCTTGTAGCATAGGATCCTTTCCAAGTGTTTGTCTTCTACCCTTTGGCTTAACTACTTCTGATTTTGACACTTAAACATATTCTAACCTCAAGACAAAACGTGCCTTCCCCTCAAAGTAGCTGAACAGGTGACCAAGGAGGCTTGTTTAAATACAGCCTAAAATACACACTACAAGTTTCAAATGGGGAGGTTACTTACCAAAGACTTTTGCCAAACAGGCCTCAGTATCTCCTGTAGTGGCGTATTCAACATGGGTGCAATGGCTCACGCCAGAAACAGCTACCCTTTGGGTGACCAAGGCAGGAGTATTGCTTGAGGCCAGGCGTCCACGGCCTGGCCCGGCAATGTCTCTAAACTCTACATCTACAAAAAATGAAAAATAATTAGCCAGTTGTGGAGGCGTGTGCCTATTGTTACAGCTAATCAGGAGGCTGAGGTGGGAGGATTGCTGGAGCCCAGGTCAAGGCTGCAGGGTGCCACGATCACACCACTGCACTCCAGCCTACCAACTTTCCCAGGATCTGCATATCTGCGTGTGTTCTCTTTCAATCAAACTCTTTTGCATGGCATTTTCATACCCAGGGGGAGAAGCACTGGACTTGAGTCCCTGTCCACTCTGTGAGTACCATGGTCTTGGGCAGTAGAGTTCTGTGGATTTGATGTTCTCACCTGAGGGCTGGTGGGAAAGGTGCCAACCTATAGGAGGCTGGGGGAGGCATGCAATTTGCTAACGTGATCTGTAGGCTGAAAGAACCAGTATTGTTATCTGTCAGGAAGTGCAATATATGATGCTAGATCCAAGGATGGTGATACTTCATGCTCAATTTTGAAGGGATCAGAGGCAAACATACATTTCAGGTCTTTAATGAGAAACTTTCCCCTCCCTAAGGAAGAATGCTAAAAAGGAGCAGCAGTGACCGTTTTGGAAACGTGGTTTTCTGGTTCTGGAGAAAAATGCTTTGCATACTCTACACTAATCCACACTATGAGTCTATATTTGGGAGGAAGCTCAGGGGCCTGAGGCTGTCTCTACTGGACCTGTTTGCTAAGCCCAAGGAATTCCTGATGTTGTCACTGATGTATGGGGAAAAAAATGAAGGTACAATGGAAGTGGACTGAGTCAGCAATCTCACCTGGGGTTTAAAGGGCTGATTCCAGACTTCAGTCATTACTCATGTTGCTACCTCGTGGGTGAGAATGCAGTGTGCTGAAAGATGGTAGCAACATGTGAGGATTTGGCTCTGTAATTTCACGTGTTTTTCAAGTGGATACCGTTTCATCAGGCTTGATTTTGTCAAGGTTTTGAGTTTCCGTGTCCCAATCATCTTCTTGATGCAAAGTCAAGGCCAGTTCTTTTTCTGGCCTTAGGGAGTGTGCAAACCCTCCAGGAAGAAGAGGACTATGCCCTCATATGGGTATTGGCAGGGTCATAGCACCCACTCATTCTGAGTGTCACAGAGCATTCAAGGAGTGTTTGTAAGAATCTGAAGTTCTAACACAAAACCAGTGGCAAAGCCCATTTTCACAGGACTTCCTCACAGACCATTAAGGCCATAGGTTGAGCAATTGAATCATTGTGTTCAGGACGACTTACAACTCTACAGGGTTTCAAAGGCACATGGATATTGCTATCAGGTGAATGGTAAATGAAAGAAACAAAAGTTTTCTTTTTGAGGTATTTGTGAATCATTGAGAATCATTCCAGGCAAGTGAAAGTCACACAGTAAAACATCACACAAACCCTCTGTGTTTTAAAATGTCCTAATGTTAGTTACCTTCTCCACTTTTCCTACTGTCACCCTGACAGTCTTGCCACTTTAAATGACACATCCCTGGGTTATAAGATTCTTGATGGCTTTCCTTCAATGATTGCATAAGGTCAACTATTCTCCAAGTCAGAGGATACTATCAGGTTTGTGACTTGGGCATGCTTGATTTTTGGAGGACAATGTTAGAGCTTCCTCCATTGGGAGGACTGTGTCTACTGCTTTTACTTTTCTCTGCAGACCTGGTACCTTTGCCCTGAGAGGATTCCAGTGAATGTGGTGAGCCACTTAGTTTTAAATAGCAAAAGTGGGCAGGCATGGTAACGCACACCCCAAATCACAGCACTTTGGGAAGCTGAGGCGGGAGAATGACTTGAGCCAGGAGCTCCATACCAACTGGGAAACAAAGGAAGACCTTGTTGCTACAATAATTAATATTCTTTAAAAATTAGCTAGGTATAATGGTGTGCACCTGCAGTCCCAGTTACTCAGGGGTTTGAGGTGGAAGGATTGACTGAGCCTAGGAGGTCCAGGCTGCAGTGAGCCATGATCTTCCTACTGCAATTCAACATGGATGACAGAGTGAGATTCCGACTCAAAACAAAGAAACCCCCCAAAAAAAAAAAAAATCCCAAAATAGCAAAAATGATTTCAAATGAAGTAAGACTCTAAAACTAGAGGAAAGAAAGCAAATGTTCACTTTGAAAAAGCTATCTTCAATCAGCACTATACATAAGAGTCAAATACTAGAAAACATCAAATGTCCATCAATCAATCAATGAATAAACAAAATGTAGCCTATTCATACAATGGAATATTTCCCAGCAATAAAAAGGAGCGAAGTTCTGACACATGCTACAATGTGAATGAATCCTGAAAAGATGTTAAGTAAAAGGAGCCAATTACTAAAGACCACATAGTCCATGATTTCACTTATCTGAAATACCCAGAATAGACAGATCTATAGAGCCGACAGTAAGTGAGCAGGTGTCAGTGACTGGGGAAGGAGAGGGTGGGGTGTGATTACGGGGAGTAGTACAAGGTTCCATTTTGGGGAGAAGAAAATGTTCTCAAATTAGATAGCAGTGATTCAAAACACCCACATATGCGAACCTTCCATGGAGCTCTGGATTTTGAGAAAGGTTCAAAGGGAAGACACCTTGTAAGTTACTCCCTTCCCCAAGTAATAAATCCCTAATGGTGAGTTTAGGGAGGTAAAGGTAGGGTGAGGAGAAAGCCTTGGTCCACCCCACTGTGGGAGGAAGACCATCCCCTGCCCCATTTTGACTCTCGGTGAATCTCACCAAGATTTCTCTCTGACTGTCCCAACAATATACTTGTGACAGTACCTTGGTTCAGAAAAAACATAAAGAAGAGGTCCATAAGTCCACTCATCTCTGCTAATCTATAGACAATGAGACAGAAATGAGTTTCTGAAGATGCTTCAGCCTCAACTGACTTCAGGATACTGAGCAGACTGTTGGCCTGTGAAGTCATGCCAGGAAGTGAGGTGGGAGCCTGCTTCACAGAAGGAAAGTGGGTGGAGCCTGTGTCTGTAGACAGGGATGGAGGGGCCCGCTGGGGCCCTGGCGTAGTAGTCTCTCTGCTCACTTCCCTTGGCTTTCTAGTCCTTCCTCCATGTTACATGTCCTGCAGGGTTGAAAGTCATAGAATGTCAACTCCAATTTTCAAGTTGCAAGTGAGAAAAACTCAACTAAAACAGCTTTAGCAAACTGAAAGTCTGTAGAATAGCTAAATAAATCGTATGATCAATCAAGGGAGCACAGTCATTAAGTGTTGTTGTTTATTGTATTATATAATGTTATAACACCAAAAATATCATAGAGCAATTGATACATTCATGCTGCAACTTGTAAATCACTGGCTCCTATTACACTGTATAAGTATTAAACTATTTTCAAAAATCTGTGCATCATAATACTTTACACTTTTTCACTAGTTTTTTTTCCTTTGTTTTCATTTTCTGTATAATGTTGGTCTCCCCAAAAACATAACTACTGATAACCTTCTATTGGTAGGAAGCCTCACTGGTATAATAGTCTGTTAACACATATGTATTATATACTGTATTCTTACAATAAAGTAAGCTGGAGAAAACAAAATGTTTTAAAGAAAATCCTGAGGACGGGGTATGATGGCTCACACCTGTAATCCCAGCACTTTGGAAGGCTGAGGCAGGAGGATCACTTGAGCCCAGAAGTTCGAGACCAGTCTAGAAAACATAGGAAGCCCTCGTCTATACAAAACATTAAAAAATGAGCTGATCATGGTGGCACGCCTGTGGTCCCAGCTACTTGGGAGAATGCCAGGGTAGGATCGCCTGAACCAAGGCTACAGTGAGTCATGATCCCACCACTGCACTCCAGCCTGGGCAGCAGAGTGAGACCCTGCCTTAAAGATAAAATAAAATCTCTACTCTACAGTAGGAAGTGCGGAAAATACATCCTGGTAGATCCCACCAGTGGTGGGAAAGCCCTGGGAAAAGAGATTGGTGAGACCTCAACAGAGCAGGGCCCTGGCAGGTGCTCAGTGTTCACTGATGTACCAGGAAGATTTCACAGCTGGGAGTGAGGGAAAAACAGAGGGGAAACAGGTTAGCTTCAACCCCCTAACTTTTGATGCCCATGGACCTCTCTTACTACTTTTCTCCATCTTCCTCATCTCAACAGTGTCAAACCCAAATAACAGAATCTCTCTAAAAGAAAATTGTGGCTTTTCAGGATTGGGCATTACAATGGGAATAGATATTGATGTATTTAGGGAGGTAAAGGAAGACAAGGTTTTGTTTTTGTTTTAAAGAAAAATGAAGATAGTTGCATAGGTTGTTTCAAGACAATTATCCCTGGCTACAAAGATCGATAACAATAGTGGTGTCGGTCCAAGGTTGAACAGGAAGTTTCAGGGCAGCTGTCCTCACAGAAGTATTTTTTGTGTAAATTTGCAGTGCCCTTTGTGCATGTTTGTGGTTTCTGAAGCCTTTTGTGATAGTTCCTGTTACCAGTCACATGTTCATTAAAACCTTCCCTTCATGGTCTTCCCTGGCTCCATTTGTCAGGGTCTGACACAAGTAACTCCATTTTGATTCTGACCATTTTCACAGCACAAATCCATTCTCCTACTTACCTGGGCTGAAATCTAGGGTTTCATTCCAGACCTCTCTCTTTCTATCTTATCCCCCCATGCACTCCAGAAGCAAGTTCTCTCAGTTCTATTTTCATGTACATCCCCAAAGCGGTCACCTTCCCAGCTCCACTGTCCCAGTGCAAACCAGGCCAGTGTCATCTTCATTTTCCTGCCCATGAAATGAAAGGCCAACAAAGACCCCTTCAAGTTCTTGGTCACTGTGGAATTCTAATAAGTTCCATTGCCAAAAGCTTCTCTGCTTCCTCTCCCCCTTACCCCTTCCCTTCCCTCCTGTCTCCCTCCACCCCAGAGGAAGAGAATACGGGCTGCTTTGCAACCAAAGAGGTTGTGCAATTTACCAACCCCCCTACATGGTCATCAGACTTCCTCTGCCTGCTTTCTCTCATTTTCAGGCTTGTTGAGGATCTAGGAGAGAAAAACAACTCTTTGTATGCCATCACCCATATCGAGAACAAGAGTTAACAAACTTTTTTCTGTAAAGAACCAGGTAGAAAGTATCTTAGGCTCTGCAGGCCACATACTCAGCGTCTCTGTAGCATCTTCTTTGTTGTTGTGACAACTCTTTAAAAATGTAAAAACCATTGAAAGGTTTCTGAGCTCATCCTCTTTGAGCATGATGGAGCAGGGGTCTTCATTCACTCCATGGAGGAACATGGCACCTGGCTGACTCAGCTTTTGTTTCTTGTGTGGAGACTGTGATATTGTGATTTAGCATAAGAAATAGAACTCCTAAAACCTTCGGACTCTCCAAAGTGACATGTTTCTTTCGTATGCTGATGAATGAATGCTGACTGGGAGCTCCTGGGTGGTTTAGGATGTGCTTATTGCCAGGGAAACCAACCACTTGATTTAGAAGGTTGGAACATTCTGCCCTACCACTGACCTCTGGGAGGGAAGAGGCACTGGGGATTGAGCTGATCACCAGTGGCCAATGATTTAATCAATCATGACTACATAAGGAAGCCTTCATTTAAAAATGCCTGCCTAGGGCAACCCCTTCGGGTCCCCTCCCACTGTGGGAGCTTTTCTGTCCCCACAATAAATCCTGCTTTCTAAAAAAAAAAGTCATGCCTAATTAATGCACTCCTCCAGAATGATGGTGTTGGGAGAACTTCTGGGTCGGTGAACATGTGAAGGTGCTGGAAGGTGATGTGCCCAGAGAGGGCGTGGAAGCTTCACACCCCTTGTCCCGTGCCTCTCTTCCCCTGACTGTTTATGTGTTGTATCCCTTAAAATGAATGAGTAATAGTAACTAAACTGTTTTCTGAGTTCTGTGAGCCATTTGAGAAAATATCAAACATGAGGGTGGCATTGTGGAAAACCAGGTGATAAACTTGAGGTCTGCATCTGAACTGGGACTGAGCCCCTAACTTGTGGGATCTGACACTATCTCTAGGTAGATAGTGTCAGAATTTAGTTAAATTGTCGGACACCCAGTGAGTGTTCTGAGAACTGAAGAGCTGGTTGGGGTGGGGAAAACCTCCACACATCCGGTATCAGAAGTGGAGTATTGAGAGCAGCAGCATGGGGGTATCAGGGCTTACATTTCAGAGACACTGTATCACTTTTAGAAACAAGGAAATGTAGGGAATGACTCTCCCTCAGGGCCAACTCCACCAAGCTACCTGACCCAGGCCCCAAATGTGGGGATTAGGGAGGACAGGAAGGAGAGTATGGGGGAAGCTGTTTCTGATTCTTTCTGGCCTTGCCAACTCAGGAAAGCCATGTCACTGCTGCAAGACTCAAATTTTTGTCCATACATCAGAAGGCGTGGGAATCTTTATACCAATATGTCAAGGAGTATTTATATCAAGGTCATTCCACCTTGCCAAAAGGTTATGCCAAAGTCAGGTTAATTGCAACAAGGTGTAGCAATGTCAAGGTGTATTTACAAAAAGGTTTAGTTATAGCAAGGGATAGCTATGTCAAGGTGCCATTAGGTCAAGATGTAGTTATGTTAAGTTGAGTACTATGGACTGAACTGTGCCCTTCCCAAATTCATATGTGGAAGCCCTAACCCAATGTGACTGTATTTGGAGATAGGTAAGGTTAAATGAGGTCATTTTACAGGAAAAGAGACACCAGAGAGCTCCCTCTCTTTCCACCACGTGAGGACACAGTGAGAAAGGAGCCATCTATGTCAAGAAGAGAACCCTCACAAGGAATGAATCAGCTGGCACCTTGATCGTGGACTTCTAGTCTCCAGAACTGTGAGAAATAAATGTATGCTGTTGAAACCAGCAGGTTTCTAGGACGGTTATGGCAGCTTGAGCTAAGTCAGAGGGTTGATGCCAAGGTACAATTGAAAGGCAGTGTAAAAATGCCTGCAGTGGGCTCAGGAGCCTGTGGGATATTATCACAACCGACTTGAATCATCACCCTGGCAGAACCTACAAGAACACTCCTTCAGCCATGAGAGGAAACAATCCCACCGCTGTTAAGTTCATGTCACTTCAAATTTGGGAACCGTAGTCAGGCGTGGTGGTGTGTGTCTGTAGTTCCAGCTACTTGGAATATCGAGGTCAAAGGATCGCCTAAGCCCAGCAGGTTGAGGCTACGGTGACCATGAGAGAGACTCCAACTCAAAAACAAAAACAAAAACAAACAAATTTGGGAGCCGGATTGAGGGGAAAATAGGTTGAAAGAGCTTGGTTCAGTTACCCGAATGTGCCACTGGGTGGTGTGTGGACTCCACTCTAGTGCTGGGCGGGGCAGTCGCCAGTGACATCATGTGAGCGGAGCTGAAAGCTACTGGGACTGACTGGGCGGGTCTTGGGGATCTTACCAGGGAAGGCATCCCTTGCTGCAAAGGGTGGCACAGAAGTGCCCTGTTCTCAGAGCTTTGCCTGTTGCCTCCTCACACATGGGGAAACTGAGGCCAGAGACAGACAGTGCCTTGGCACAAGTTACTTGTTGGGTCAGGGCTGAAGAAAAGGAGGTGGGTATCACAGGAGCCCCCCTCCCCGTTCCATTCAGACATTGTTAGGGTAGGGAGGGAAGGTGATGGTTAGGCCCAATCCTTGAGGAAATGGTCACTCTACCTGGAAGAGGGGGAGAGACTTCCATCTGAGGTCCCTTTTAGTTAGTCCACGCTTCACCAAGTGCCCACAATCTCCCTGGACTGGCAAGCCTGCACTGGAGCTGGACACAAGCTCCCTGGTGGCTTCTGGGACATCCAAGGGAGTGGGAGTGAGGATATGGGCTCACAAGACCGCAGGAGAAGAATTGCAACTGTTCACACGTTGTCAAAGGCCAACCTGGCTCCTTAATCAGCTGCTACTGTCTGGTATAGGCCAAGAAGCTTCCAGGGGCACCCTGACCTGCCCCTGCTCTCCAGTGCCCTGAACAGGCAAGTTTACACAGTGTTTCTCCAGCACCCTGAGTCTTGTTATTTTTCCCTACCTGCTGCTGTAATTCTGCCGATGGATCTGAGGAGCTGCCTAGCGTGCACCGGGGTCCACAATCTTGGGCATGCACCTTCTCTCCGTTCCTTGATTTACTTCTCTGCAGACTGAAGGACATGCAAAAATGTCCTCCAGGGCCCTCCCTGGCCATTACCACTTCCTAGAAAGGGAGACAGGAAAGGTAGAGGAGAGAGGCACTGGGCCACTCTTGTGCAATGAGAAGGCAGGTCATGAGGGCAGATTTGACCTCCAGTCAAACCCGGGGTCCTTTTCAAGCCAGCTCCTTTGGGATGGATTCAGGAGCCACAGATGTGTAAGAAGCTGAAATCTTCAGGGGAGGACACAGCCCTATTGGGGCACTTGTCTCCTGGGATCAGCCAGGGCGTTGCTTTCAGCAAAAGCTGGAAGATTTAGTTCTGTTGCACGTACCTCTGCCGAGCGACTGCTGCGTGCCTGGCCCTGGGCCAGGCTCTTCTGTTCTCAAGAACCAGGAAGGCCAGGAGCCGAGTGAGGTCGGGCCAGAGGCCTGCGGGCACTGGCCCCACCTGAAAGTGGAGAGGAGGGACTTACACAGGACCTCCTAGAAAGTGGGACCTCCAGAAAGTTACTAGAATGATCAGTGGTCAACCACACTGGCCCCTCTGATCTAAAGTCACCCCGGCTGGAGTTCTAAAGAAGGAAGTGCAGCTGGTGGGAAAGACAGGTGACTAGGGAACAGTGCTGGGAAGGTCATAGAGGCACAGAAACAGTCGTGCTATTGGAGCCTATAGCAGCCAGGCGGTGGGTGACTGGTGACAGGGCCTGAACCAGAGTCAGGTTCACCGATATGAGTTGTTACCATGACTCTTCTGCAGAGGTGAAGAGCTCTGGGCAGAGGTGGGGGTTTAAGCAAGGAGTGGCAGATCCTTGTGTTTGCACTGGTCACTTGGGAAGGTGGCCACTGCCAGGAGGTGACCTGAGTCTCTTTGGGGCCTGTGTCCTCAAGAATCTATGTACTCTGAATTCTCTAAGAACTACAAATTGCCATTTTGGATCCCACGTCATGATATATACTTTGTAGTTGGCTCAGTAGTTATTATAATAGCAGTGTTCTCACAACTCCTTGGAGAATCTAAGTTCTCCCACACACATTTTCTCCTTGGCCCTCAGGATATCTGCCTGTGAGCAGATGTGTCCGGTATTAAGTGAGGCCCTCACAGTCTCTCAGGGAGTGAGTAGAAAGTGCTGTCTTTTGGGCTGGGGGTTCAAGGCAAAGGGAGGATATGAGGGTGACCCTGGGGCCGCCATCCCAGAACACTTTGGACCCAGAGGTCACAGCTTGAAGGCCCTGAGATTCTCTCTGCTGACGTGGGAGCTCTGAGCAGACTCCAGCTCAGCAGCCTTGGAGAAGGTCTCCAAACTGGCTTCTCCCCTCCACAGGGAGCCACACCTCCAAGGAGGCTGGGAGTCCTTGGTCCAGGTGTGGGAGTGGCATCACGTTAAATGTGAAGAAGCAGAACAAAGAGAGTTTGGGGACCCAAGGAGGGGACAAAGAACATAATCAGGGCTCTATGTCAGATACTCTTTGACAGGCCACTGCGGAGCCCTTACTCATGCCAGGCTGGGCACTCGGTGCTGGATGCTGGCATGAATAAGAACTGGCTTCTGCCCCTGAGGAGCTCTCAGACACCCATGAAGACAAGCTGGAGGAGCTGGGGAGAGACAGGCAAGGTGCTGGGGGCTGTGAGGGTGGGCGTCCAGATACCACCATCAATAGCCCCCACCCTCTCAGGCCCAAGTGAGCCTTGAATCCCTTTGCTAACTCTTGCAACACCCAGCACCCGATCACTGACCAGAATTTGTCTTCACTCTGCACCTTCAGCTGTGGGGATTTTAAGAAAGTTTCTTAAGAAAGCCCATTTTTACAGAATGACCATTTCTTTTTCAGAGGTGAACTAAACTATAACCTAATATAGTTTCGTTGGTATGCTTCTGTAAGTTTCTCTCATGTAAAAAACTTACATAGGAAAAGTCAACTTTATTTTTGGAAACTACCGTGTACACAGCCCACACGTGCCCATGCACAGACACACACTGGTGGGCACACAGGCAGGAAGCAGGTGTGTTCATACACTCACACACACACGCAGTGCAAAAGAACATGTAAAGGCACACACACCGCCCACTGCAGGATCTCAGCCTGAACTCACCATTGTGGACACCAACGGCCTTTCCTCTTGGGCTCAGACCCTAAGGAAAGGCAAGAAGGGCAGCTGTCACTGTGTGATGAGAATTGGCTGGTAGCAGCAGGCAACACCTGCAGGAGATGTTTTGTCTGTTGGGGTTTTTTTGGGTTTTTTTGAGTTGGAGTCTCACTCTGTCGCCCAGACTGGAGTGCAGTGGCCGCTCCCAGCCACCGCAGCCTCGACCTGCTGGGCTCCAGCGATCCTTCCGCCTCAGTCTTCCGAGTAGCCGGAATTACAGGTGCACGCTACCACGCCCGGCTAGTTTTTGATTTATTGTAGAGATGAGGTCTCGCCAAGTTGCCCTTTTGTTAAGGTGGGTCAGGTGAGAAGCAACCGGGCAAAGTGGAAAGATGTCGGGCAGATGGGTAGCCCCAGGCAGAGCCTGCTTCTTTTGTCCTGTGTCTCACAGGCTCGTTTCAAAGGTGCCTGTGGTAGCAGAGCTGGGTTGGTCACTGGGTGCCCATTTCCCTGGGATGGAGGTTTGGGCCCCAGCTCAGTTTGGGCTAAGGGTTCACGGAGGGTGAGGGAGTGGACACGAGATGAACTTGGGATGTGCACATGATGTCTCCTTCCCCTCCTCCTCACCCACTTTGACTCAGAGAGGTAAACAACTAGCCCACAGGTTTCAAAGTGGGTGACCGATGGGGCCACATTCAGGCTTAGGTCTGATCAGCCAAAACCCCCATGGCCTGTACTGCCGATGGGAAGATTCAGCGGAGCCAGGGCTCCTCTTCTGGCCCTTACAGGCTCCTCCGAGAGCTTGGGTGAGAAACAGGCCTGATAACGTCTGCCATGCATTCCAGAAGAGGGCAAGGTAAAGCAAGGTGCTCCACATAACCCCGACCCTGGGGGGTGGGGAAAACAATCCTATGGGTGTCCCAGGACGTTCCTTGCTCCCTTCCTGCCCAAGTGCAGTCACAACACCCAGGGCGGGTGGAATCCTTCACCTAAGGCTCCTGTTTTCAGTGCTGAGTTAGGCCAAAGTATTCTGAAGCCCCAGGTAAAAACACTTGTATGGCTGAAACCAGCCAGCCCCATAGGGATCTGTTACTGGTGCAGCTTACATGAAACGCCTGCCTTTCATTTCACAAGTAGAGTTGAAATCATGCTCCAGGAATAAATGCAAATGAAAGCATAAATGATAGATACAGGTCGTTTATTGAGAACCAACTGGACAGGAGTCAGAGGCTCCATCCTGGGCAATTCGCTTATCTTCTTGCCCTTCTGCATAAGAATTAAGAAAATGTGGCTCAAGCATTTGGCACAGAGCAGGGCCTTTTTATATTTTATATCTCATTCTTTTACACATCACAAAATGCATAGAAAAATGATACTTTTTAACACATCAGGATAAACTGTGGTATCTATATGGGGCTTAGTGAAAAAATTCATTACATTGCCTTTCTATATAAGTTTAATTATGATAAAAAATAAATTTTAAAGTATTAAGGAGGTATTAAAAGGTGGAATTGATATGATACATCAAAATAAAGACTTTTAAAATTTGATGAGAACTTTGGGCTTGCATTTATGTACATACTTTTTTGTGTGTAAGTCTGTTTACTTAAACTAGCTATAATTATTTGTCAGGACTTTTTGATTATTCCTAAGGTGAGTGAGTGAACTTGTCCATAAAGTCTGCAGGCAACTGCCTTTGCCAGGAGGCACACACATGCTAATCTAGAAGGATTATGCAAGAGTTTAGAAATGTTTAGGTGTTCGTATGGGTGGGTGTTAAGAAGAGAACTGCACATTTGGAATTTTTTGCAGATTATGTGCTAGAGATTTGGGATACTTAGTCACTGAGATGTCATTGAATAACTGCTTTAGATTTGTGGTTTTAGGTTGAAATCTAAGTTCATAAGTTGAGATATTTAAGAGAATGCACAATTCATATTTCAAATTCAATTTATTAGATATAGACTCATTTCATAGACTCAAAACCACTGAATTGGCACACCACTGACATACTTTAAAAGGAAAAACAAGTATATTAAACTTATAAAGGCAGCTTGGAATGTTGGAGGTTGTTTGCTATTGAAACCAATGTTGCCGGGTGCAGTGGCTCATGTCGTATTCTCAGTACTTTGAGATGCTGAGGTGGGAGGATTGCTTGAATCCAGGAATTTGAGGCTGCATTGAGCCATGATTATGCCATTGAACTTCAGCCTAAGCAACAGAGTGAGATCCTTATTCAGAAAAGAAAGGAAACCAAATATTAATCAAAGGTCTAGTAAAAGTGATTGTTGGCTGGACATAAGCAACAAATAATCCAAAAATAAAATCAAGAAAACAATTCTGTGTAAATAGCATCAAAAAAATAAAACACTTAAGAATACATTCAATTAAAAAGTGCGAGATTTGCACACTGAAAACTACAAAACATTGTTAAAATACATCATTTAAAACTGCTAAATAGATGGAAAGAAACCCACGTTCATGGATTAGAATATTCTTAATATTAGGTCTTAATTGGCCTGCAGATTAATGCAATCCCCAGAAAGCCCCATTGGGAAATGGCAATTAGCAAGCTGATCCTAAATTCACATGGAAATGCAAAGGATCCAGAATAGCCCAACAATCTTGATCTTGAAAAAAAAGGACAAAGTAGTGGGATTCTGCCGGGGGAGAGGGGGCACACCTCATCAACAAGGGTACCTGCATAATGAACATTTGTATACTTAGCCCTGAATTGTACGCCGCATCTTTGAAATAAAAATTTTATTAAAAAGACAAAGTTAGATGATTAATAAATACTAATTTCCAAATTTAGTACAAAGCTACAGTAATCAATATACTGTAGTACTAAAAAAAAGTGTAGACATACAGAGCAACAGAATAGAATTAAGGGCTCAGAAATAAACCCTGACGTTCACAGTCAATTGATTTTTGACAAGGGTACAAAGATAACTCAATGGAGAAAGAATAGTCTTTCAACAAATGGTGCTGGGACAACTGGATAGCCACGTGTAAAATAATGAAGGCAGACCCCACTTCACACCTAACTCAAATTGAATAAAAGATTTAAGTGTAAGAGCTGAAACTACTAAAGTCTTAGAAGAAAATAGGAAAAATGTTCACAATCTTGGTTAGGCAAAGATTTCATAGATATGATACCAAAAGGAAAGCAACAAAAGAAAAAAAATAAATTGAGCCTCATTAAAATTAAACTTTCTTGCTTCAAGGACACCATCAACAAAGTAAAATGACAACCCACAAAATGGCAGAAAATCATATGTCTGATGAGGGATTTGTATCTAGAATATATTTTAAAAACTCTTACAACTGAATAATAAAAGGACAAAAATCTCAATGACAATTGGACAAAGGTTCTGAATGGGAAAAAATATCCAAATGGCTAATGACCACATTCAAAAATGCTTAACCTTGTTCATCAGCAGAGAAATACAAATTAAAACCACAAAGAGACATCCCATACAGCTATCAAAATGACTAAAATAGAAAATAATGGTCGGGCTCAGTGGCTCAGCCTGTAATCCCACCACTTTAGGAGGCCGAGGCGAGTGTATTGCCTGAGTCCGCGGGTTCGAGACCCGCCTGGGCAACTTGGCACGACCTCATCTCTACAATAAACCAAAAATTAGCCGGGCATGGTAGCACGCGCCTGTAGTTCCAGCTACTTAGAAGGCTGAGGCGGAAGGACCACCGGAGCCCAGCAGGTCGAGGCTGCAGTGGCTGGGAGTGGTCACTGCACTCCAGTCTGGGTGACAGAGTGAGACTTCAACTCAAAATAAAATAAAATAAAATAAAATATCCAGTCCCAAAATGTTACATCCTATGTGTTTCTATTCAAATAATATTGTTGAAATGACAAAATTATAGAAATGGAAAACAGATTCGTGGACCAGAGATTAAGGAGGGGAAGGGGCAAGAGAAAAGTGGGGTGGTCATAACAGGGCAGCACAAGGGATCCCTGCAGGGACAGAAATGTTCTTCATCTTGACTCTGGTGATGAATACACAAATTTATACTGTACTTGTGATAAAATTGTATAGAACGAAATACACACACGCATGTACACATACACAAACACAAATGAGCACTAATGAAACTGAAGAAATGTGAACGAAATCAATGGAGTACATCAATGTCAATACCTTGGTTATGCTCTTGTACCATGGTTTTGCAGTTTTGCAAGATGTTATTATGGAAGGAAACCAGGCAAAGGGTACACAGGATCTCTTTGCATTGTTGTTTGTTTGTTTTTGAGTCAGGCTCTCACTCTGTTGCCCAGGCTGGTGTGCAGTGGCATGATCATTGCTCACCACAACCTTGACCTTCTGAGATCAGGCAATTCTTCTGCCTCAGCCTCTTCTGTAGCTGGGACTACAGACACACGCCACCACACCCAGCTAATTTTTAAAAAATATTTTGTAGAGGCAAGATCTTGCTATATTGCCTAAGCTGATCTTGAAATCCTGGGCTCAGGTGATCCTCCTCCCTGGGCCTCTCAAAGTACTGGGATTATAGGCATGGGCCACTGCGCCTGGCCCAGGATCTCTCTATATTATTTCTTACAATTGCATGCAAGTCTACAATGATCTCAAAATTAGAAGTTTCTGTTTTTGTTTTTTAATATGCTTCAGATCGGGAAGCACATTAAACATGTACTTAAAAATCTGCCCATGACGGTTCCCTGGGAAGGTCACTTCTTGCTGCTTCCATTTCACTTTTGTTTCCTTATCTAGATGATAAAGGTTTAAATGCCCCAAAGAGGTCCTTCAGTGTGGACAGACTGGAGTCAAGGCTATGGTGTGGGTGCGGCCTGAGGCCACAGGTAAGAGGCTGCACCTCAGATGCACAGAACAGACAGGTCTCCAGGCAGGCCCTGTCCCCTGGGGGACATCAGTGCCAGGCACAACACAGGACATTGGCTACTAGAGACCAGAGTCCTGGCCAGAGGAGAGCACTTGCTACTGTAGGCTCAGGCCAAACTGGCCTTAGGCCACATACTCCGTGGGATAGCCTGCACCTGCCCCCTGTGGGAAGCAGAGAACAAGGCCAGGGCAAGACGCTTGCAAGCCAGTAGAAACTGTGCAGGGCAAGGTGAGGAAGAGGATGCGATGCCACGGAGTTAGCCACGCTGAGGTTGGAAAGGGCTTGGTGGCTGAGTCAGCCAGGGGCTGGTCTGGAAAACAGAAATCATGTTAGGTATTTTGCCGACTGGGGATTTAACTCCTGCATCTGGTTACAGAAGGTTTGAAGGACTGAGGAATGAAAAGGAGAATGAGAGATAAACCAGAGATTAGCAGCAGCAGGAAGTCGGTACAGCCCTTAGGGCTGGAGGGACATAAGACAGGAGGCTATGCCACTGGAACCCAGGGGTGCATCGCTGCTGATATGCGACAGTAGGACTGATGCCATGGGGGAACCGCCAAAGGCTCTGGAGCCCGGAGCTGCCTGCTGTAGACAGTACATTGAAAGAACAATGGCTTCTTCCTTCCAGAAGCCGGCCAGAGCCCACCATTGGCCAAATGTAACTAAACCCCAGCAGCAAGGCGCCTGGGACATGATGTGGAACAAAGCAAGAAGGGAAAGATGCCCTTTAAATTTGACTCTCCTACACCCCTACACCTTGTTTACTTGCGTGAGAGTGTTTACTTGCTACTTGATGGATATATTTTTTAAAACATTCATAATCCTATTTTATTTGACTCCAGGGGATTATTGGGTTTTCTCCCCCCCCCCCAAAAAAACTCTGTAGAAATAAAAAACTGTACAAGTTTTAAAAATATTTCAGAAAAACAATTCCAAGACTCACAAAGTCAAAACAGAAATCCCTCAGAGTGCTTCTCTTCCCAGAGATGGCCCATGGTCATATTATGTTGCCGTATGCCCTTCCTGGCTGTATTTGTAAATGTGACAGGTGATAATGGGGTCTTGGGGTCACCGTGGGGAGCAGGATGTACCAAAGAATCCCCAAGACAAAGGTGCAGCTGGGTAGGATTTCCAAGGGGGGTTCTGCCACTGTTATGAGTGCCTTGCTCACACTGATGATAGGGGAAGGGGGGCGGGTACCCCAAGCCAAATAAGGGACGTATTAAGAGAGGGACTCAGAGAGCTTAGCTAGGTCCCTGAAGTTGTGGGGAGGGACAAGGCCCAGCCTGGAAAAGCTAAGAGCAAGAGCTGTGGCAGGAGCTGCTTCGACAACAAAGGAGGGGGCAGGGATGGGAGTGGTTGGCCTTCATGAGCAGCAAAGTCAGCTGCAAGAACTGGTATCTCCAAGGGGCCTGGGAAGCCTGGACAGGCAAGGTGCCCCACTCCTTTGGGGGAACCCCTGGTGGGCGGACTGCCAGCAGCCAAGAGCTGAGTGGCAAATAGCAAAGGAAGAGCCCAGCAAGGAACCACAGGTGGGGTCCCCAGCACAAAGCACCATGGCATGAGAGCCTTCCCCAAGAGCTTCAGAGAGCCCCAGAGAGCCTCGGGCCTTGGGCGGAGGAGAGGTGGGGAGTGTGTGGGGCTACTGAGGAGAATCAAAGGCAAAGTGAGGGAGAAGAAAAGCATCTGTCACCAAGGCTTCTACATACGCATTTGGGGGAACACAATCCTGGGCTGGGAGAGGGATGTTTTGGATTGGATTTTAAAATGACAGCATTGATATCACTTTTAAAAAATGTATGGGCCGGGCTCAGTGGCTCAGCCTGTAATCCCAGCACTTTGGGAGGCCGAGGCGAGTGGGTTGCCTGAGCACCGTGGGTTTGAGACCAGCCCAGGCAACTTGGCGAGAACTCATCTCTACAATAAATAACAAATTAGCCGGGCATGGTGGTGTGCACCTGTAGTTCCAGCTACTTAGGCTGAGGCAGAAGGATCACTGGAACCCAGCAGGTCGATGTTGGGGTGGCTGTGAGCATGCCACGACACTCCAGCCTGGGCAACAGAGAGAGACTCCAACTAGAAAAAAAAAGACATTTATTTCCCACAGTTCTGGAAGCTGGAAGTCTAAGATCATGTTGACAGCAGATTCGGTTCCTGGTGAGCGTGCTTTCCTGGCTCGCAGATGGCCGCCTGCTCACTATGTCTTCACATGGCAGAAAGAGAGGAAGCTCTGGTTCTTCTTAAAAGATCATCATCCTTATGATCTCATCTGAATGTAATTACCTTCTAAAGCCACACCTCTAAATACCATCATACTGGGGGACAGGGCTTCTTCATATGCATTTGGGGGAACACAATCCAGTGTATAGTACCAGCTGAAGGCCTTGTGGAAGACAGTGCTGGGGTGAGACTGCAGAACTAGTGCAGAAGACTGCACAGGCCATGAGACAGGGCCACGTGAGGGTTTCCTTCATTCAGGAAATAGTTCTTTATGAATTCACACGGTGGCATTTAGCTCCCATTGCAGGCAAAGCAGTGTCTCAAATGAGTGTCTCCAACCTGTACTCTGAGGCTCCCGCTGGCTGGAAGGCTCCTAGAGGAGCTTGGGGAAGGAAGAGGTTTTGAGGGGCGCGGGGGAAGGGGGCTGTACCAGGCCAGGACTCAGGGAAAGGCCTAGGGTGGAAATGCAGGCTGGAGTGCGTTACAGAGAAAGAAGAGGGATGGGAGCCCTTCCGGATCATAGCTATGTAAACCTTATTAGCAAATCATATGGAATAAGCTCAGGATAGGAAAGATTCCTTTAATCCCCAACAACCCCTGGAGAGGTCCCACTAGGATGCCCGCTTCACATGTGAGTAGCCTGGGGCTTCAGGTATGGAATAACTTGTCACAGCTTCCAGGTGACAAAGATGGGCTGGAGCTCATGCCAAGTGACCCAGCCCCCAGCAGGTCTCACAAGACCCACAGAGGGCCATCCCTCAGGCCCCCGTTGTCCCTGTCCCCTAAACACCACTCCATCCGCCTCCAGGAGGCCATCAGAACAGGTTTCCCATCTGCTGCTGCTAGAGCCCGCAGAGTGTCAGGGGCGGGGACTCCACCACTTCCTCCTTCCCAGTCCATCATTCCTGCCATGGGCTTACCCCAAAATCCGGTCCTGGAAGTCTGCTGTTGGTAGAGGACTAGAGGGCCCCAGTGAACAGTGGCTCTGCCCTGCGTGGTCTGGTGGTAGCCTGCCCTGTTCTGGCTGCAGAATAATGAGAACCCAGATTGCATTTCAGGGTCTCTCCCCAGGCGGTAAAGGCTGCAGCCTGTGGGCAGCTCCATCCCATGTGCATACCACCACCTGGAGGCCTCCAGCTCCAGCATTTGGAGACCATAAGGGCGAGAGGTCTTCTGTACTTGGGCTGTTGGCTAGGGTAGATGACATCCATGACATTCTCAAAGACCTCAGACTTGACTCCATGATGTCCTCATCAGATCTGTCTTCTCCTTTCCCTCCAGTCTATAGAGGTGGGTTTCAAGAGAGGCAGTCTGTCTGACCAGGAGGTGGGTCATTAAGAGGGGCTGGCATCGGTGGCCAGGGCTGCTCTGTACCAGGCAAAATAGGCCTCCTTCTCAACTCTTGTGACCCCACTTTACGGATTAAGGGACTGAAGCTCAGGGATGAGACAGCAGTCCAGCCTGTCACCAAGGCAACTGCCCAAGGCATTGGACACCTGGGATGGTGGCCAGAGGGAAGTGCAGACTCTGTATTCTAGGGTGGACTTGGGTTCAAATCAGCTCCACCATTTCCTTGCTGTGTAGGCTTAGGGAAGTCATTCAGCCTTTCTGAGCACCCCTTTCTTAGTTTATAAGGGTGGCTGTAAGTTGTAGAGGTCATGAGCAAAAAGCCCTTGGCACCTTAATATATGATCAATAAATGGACAGAAGGGCAGGTGGTGTTGAGAGGACAGCAGTAGTCTTCAGACGGTTCTCTACACCAACCTGGAAACTGACAAACAGCTCCTTGCAACAACACCCTTGCATGTGAGTCATGGATTGCAAGGAAGAGCCCCCAAGTCCCAACCAACCCACAGGTGAGTTGTCTCTGGCCATGGGCTGCCATCCTTTATGGGGGCTCCCCTATCTCCCAGGTGCAGCGACCCCTGATGGGTCATTGCTCAGGAGCAATGGTCCCTCGGCCTCACGGTGGTCAACACTTAGACCATTCCTCGGGTCTTCAGCTCATCAATGATAACAACAGAGGGTGCTCCCCTCTCCTACAGTTTCATCCTACAGATACCAAGTGTGGTTTCTGACTTTGACCTCCCCTGCTGCCAGAGTGGTCCATGGCACACCTCAGACCTGCCCATCTCCAGTGCTGTCATAGGTGAGACGTCTTTCCTAACCATACTCTGGCTCTCTGGGGCTGGCCAGTCCCCCAGTGAACTTCTCCCCAGGACCTTCCAGTGAACCATGGGGGCTTGCTGTATCTTGCATATAGAATGCACATCAGAGACACACAGAGACACCCACAGACACAGAAGAAGCCACACCTGCTCTGTGTCCCCCAGCACAGTGGAGCTGGGACCACTGATGTGTACAGAAACACATTATATGAACAGTGGGTCAGGCTGCTTCTGAGTGTAAGGAACAGAATTCCAACCCAGGGTGGCTTAAAAAGTAAGGAACTCAGTACCATATCTCATATAGTGGAAAGGCTGGAGGCATAGCACCTCCAGGGCTGATTAATTAGTAGCTCAGCCCTAGCCAGGGCCCAAGTCTGTCTCTCTGTCATTTTCATGAGTTTTCTCTCATCATTTCAGGGAGGCTACTGCAGCTTCAAGCATCACATCTTCATACAATAAGGCCTGGGACTATTAAAAAGCTACATCCCAGGAGCACCCTTCTGTGATTTAAGACCTAAAACGAATATTAGAAATTTTTTTTTTTTTGAGTTGGAGTCTCACTCTGTCGCCCAGACTGGAATGCAGTGGCCGCTCCTGGCCACCGCAGCCTCGACCTGCTGGGCTCTGGCGATCCTTCCGCCTCAGCCTTCCGAGTAGCAGGAATTACAGGCACGCACTACCATGCCCGGCTAATTTTTTGATTTATTGTAGAGATGAGGTCTCGCCTGCCCAGGCGGGTCTCAAACCTGCGGGCTCAGGCAATCCACTCACCTCAGCAATTTTATGTGCTGCCTTGACCTCTGGTGAAACCATGAGGGCCTTGAATGGCCTAACCACAAGTTCCCTTCTCCCCAACCCCACCCTCCCTATCAAGGGGGCCAGACACAGTTCCTGCTTATCACTGAGTAGTGGCTTTCAGTTCCCTGCAAGCCCAGGAATTTATTTAAACAAGCCAATCACATCATCAAGTGGCAATCAGGGAAAGCCCGCCCTCTTAATACTACAAAACCTGCCTGCCGCAGCCCCTGCCAGTTCACTCTGTCCCCAAGTGCAGCCCTCGTGTGGCCCTGAGTACTCCTCGCCCAAGTTATGAGTACATGTGATTGATCAACTTCTGTCCATCTTGTCTGTGTTGATGTCACGTGTTGGGCCATCCCCTTAACCCTGGGACATGAGTCACTCCCTCACCACCAGGGTGAGTGGGAGGCAGTTAAAACCTGGGGGCCCACCAGAGCAGCTCTCTCTCTAAGGCAGAATTTCCATGAAGAAGGGACTTTCTTCTGTTGAGTGAGAACTTCCCTGTTTCCACAATAGTGGCTTATAAAGGGCAGGTGCTTCACACAAGAAGAATAAAAGAATGAATGAGAAAGGAATAAATGAATGCTACCATTGACCAGGGCTATGCCGCATGCCCATGCCTGAACTAGCAACCAGCAAGGGGCCTTGCATTGCCATGACTGAGCTTCCCATCTGATGTACAGAGGTAAGCAGGTGCCAGGGTGCTGATTGCTGCTCTCTGAAGCCCAGAAGAGATCCCTTCCCCCTCACCACTTGTAACATAATTTTTTTTAATGCTGTCTTGGCCAGGTGTGGTGGCTGATATCTGCAATCCCAGCATTTTGGAAGACTGAGGCAACGGGGTCACTTGAGTCCAAGAAAACTCCATTTCTATTCAAACAAATTTTTTTTTCAATATTTTTTATTATGGTTTTGTGGGGTACAGTTAAGGGTTAGGTATACAATTACATTTCATTCAGGTACCCATCGACCTTCCATATGACCCCGCAATCCCCCTACTGGGAATATGCCCTGAAGAATTCAAATTATTCTATAAAAAAGATACCTGCACACGTATGTTTATCGCAGCGTTGTTCACAATAGCAAGAACCTGGAAACAAAACCCCTCTTGAGGTGGTCTGGAACCAACTGGGAAGCCAAGAGCAGTCTCCATGCTGCCCATCAAAAGAGGACTGGATTTTAAAAATGTGGTACATACAAACAAATTTTTTTAAATTACCTTCTTGACCCAGTTTTGAGGCCCTAGCTTGAGACTGGTTAGTTCACCTTCTTGAGGAGTAAAGTTAGTCCATACCCCAGCCATTTCCCTCATAGGGGTCTCACTATGAGACTCTCTCCAGACTACTATGCACCAGCCCCGACTAACTGACAATGAGGCACGGCTCCTATTCTCCTGAGCCTATGAAATTACTTAAATTAATCAATTCATAGGGAGTTCATGAAATCTTGCTAGGCCCACCCACTTATCATACACAAATGCCCAAAGCTCATCGGACAGCTGGTCTGCTGTCCCTGGGTGCACCCCCTGCGTGGCCCTGCCTGGCAGCATGCTCTCCTTTGGCGCTGTAAGTAACAAAGAATTCTGCCTTTCATCTATCCGAGCGTCTTTGTGTTTGTTCATCATGAAAAGAACCTTTAAATCTCATAAAACAATTGGCGCTGTGAGCAGGATGGCATGGCAGTAGCCACTGACTCTTGGATGACTTTGCTGGAGACTGCTCTTGGCTTCCCAGTTGGTTCCAGACCACCTCAAGAGGGGTTTTGGACAGAGCCTGAGTTTGAGCTGCAGCCCTGCTGCCCGCTGCTATGTCTACAGTGACTGGCACTCTCCTCCCGAGTGTCCTCAGCGTGGGAATATTCCCTGTGAGCAGTGCCGATAGGCTAAATCCCAGGGACGAGATACCCAGGGGTCCCAGCTAGGGCAAGCGACCTGATGGGCCACTGGGCAGCACTTCTGGGTGAGGCATTCTCTTTGTTCAGTTGAGGCCTGTCCTAGAGGCTCGTAGCTTCATCAGCATCAGCATTTCTTTATTATTGTTGGGGCAGATGGCTGGTTTGTCCATGTCTTTGGAGCAGCTCCTGTAGAGGAGGGTGTTGTTTGGATTCCCCTGAGGTAGAGAAATGGCATCCTGGTCTCATTTCTCTAGGTTAGAATCTGTTCCTTGCACTCAGAAGCAGCCTGACCCACTGTTCATACAACATGTTTTTGTGCACATCAGCAGCCCCAGCTCCACTGTGCTGGGGGACACAGAGCAGGTGTGGCTTCTTCTGTGTCTGTGTGTGTCTCCGGCATGTCTGATGTGCGTTCCACATACAAAATATAACAAGCCCCCATAGCTCACTGGAAGGTCCTCGGGAGAAGCTCCTAGCTGTCTAAGCCTAGCTGTCTTCTTTGCTGCTGTGTATATTGCTGCTGTTATCAGCAAACTTCATACTCTCCAGACCTCCATTACTTCTCCCAGTAGTGCCCTCCAACTCCTTCACTACGGATACTTCTGCATCCTCCTCAAACCTACAGGCATCTCTGGACCACCTATGCTGGCTTTAAGTTGCCTGTGGGCTCGCATGCAAAAAACTTCTTGGCTTCATGCTATATTCCCATAGAGAAAACATTGGCCACATACTGGGCTCTCCAGCACATAGAGACTCTCACAGACCCTGAGCCTGTGAGGCGCCATACCCAGCTGCCATTATTCTTTGGGTCATGAAAGCCGCACCCCACAAGCTTGCATAGGTGCCAAGGGCTCCCTGATACAAGCTGAAGCCAAACCTGCACCATGTGGTTATTCCACCTAGAGAAGGGGGTGCACCCTTCATCCTCAGTCCCTTGTGAGATCATTCCTCCTTCCTCAGACTCCTTGACCACCTGAGAGGCCCTTGAGATTAACTAAGTGAACAGCAGTAGGAATTCCTAGACTGTATGACTGACGCTGCCAACCCTCATAACAGTGATGGTGCTCAGCAGAATGTTGGTGCATTCCATCCCTTAACAAGCACGTCCCTAATTAAGGATGGGAACCAGAGGTGAAAACGATTGGACAAACTCAGGCAGTCATCTTAACACTGGATGTCCTGGTCAGCAAATGGTCCCCTCTGCACATTTTTGCAAACTGTTAGGCCATTGCTCGAGTTGCCCCTTTAGGGTAAAAACTCTAGGAATCTCTTGATTCACGATACCCAAAAGATATATCAAGGTCACACACATCTCCATATATACTAAGGCCACAATCCAAGCCTTGCTGGAACATCCCTTATTTCCCTCCAAACTTCGGACATTATTGATGGTATCCAAGACAAATACTTCATTTCTCAAAATACATAATGCTGGGCTCTTAGCAAATGTATTCAATAGAATTTTAATTTACTCAATAGGTCCCTGGCAGCCGGATTGAGAGACCTCGTTGGCTCCTCAAAGGACTCCTTCTTAAGATACAAAATGACAAATAAACCCCAATGGGTCTCCATCTTGCCCCAGGCCTAATCTCTCTTAATTCAAGGCCTCTTGGCCAACTCACACCTCACTTTAAAAACTTTCCCGGCCACGCCCGGTGGCTCAGCCTGTAATCCCAGCACTTTGGGAAGCTGAGGCGAGTGGACTGCCTGAGCCCACAGGTTCAAGACCAGCCCAGGCAACTTGGCAAGACCTTGTCTCCACAATAAATCAAAAATTAGCCTGGTGTGGTAGCACGCACCTGTAGTTCCAGCTACTTGGACAATTGAGGCAAAAGGCTCACTGGAGCACAGCAAGTTGATACTGGGGTGGCCATGAGTGTGCCACTACACGTCAGCCTGAGTGACAGAGTGAGACTCCAACTCAAAAAAACTTTCCCATTGCCCTTGCCTATGTTTAAAGACATGACTTGCCTCTACATATCTGAAGACATTATATATGAGACCCTTTAATAAGGTCTCCCCCTATCTTTAAGGGGCATGTACTCTCCTAGGACCCACTAACAATAGACTGTCTCATGGGCTAGCTGCCCACCTGGTAAGGGACCCATTTAAGCCTAAATTTCTACCACCCAAAACCCTTCCTCAATATTTGGGTTAAACCAGAGTCTCCTTCTGATCCCTTCCAGAGAATTATAATAAGTTCCCCAGGGCCTTCCCGTAGACAATGTGGACTATCAAAAACAGATTTTAAAAACTCCTCTTAGTAAATAAAAATCACACTCTGAGATAACATCATATTTATCCCATGACGATCAAACTAGACAATCCCACCTTGGTGATAATATCAGGGGGAAAACCAACACCACATAACAAAAGCTTGTGTAGTGTAGCACACACCATTCGTGTTGATTGGTAGCCTTGCTACCACTAGTCTGGGTGTTTTCACTGGTCTGTAATCTGGAGACTGAAACCCTTCAAATATGCCACTGTTGCCAATGAACATGGCAAGTGCCATTCCACTAAGTTTGGGTGATCCAAGTACTGCAGCCCAAAGGCCTTACTGGCTTGCCCATCACCAACCAAATTGACAACTGAGGCAAAAAGCCCATAGGAATTGGCTAAATTGGAGGACTTGCCTACAGGCTAATGTTGGAGCTTTTATCTCAGCCATGGATATTTTAATTGGCAAACAGCCTGACACATTATTAACAACATGCATCAAAATCAGGCCATTTGATTTAAAACCTATCTGCAGCAGAACCCCTCTTATCACCCCGCATCTGGGCAAAACAGTTAGAAACTATTAGATTGGGCCACTCTTTAATAGAGCTTGAATCGTGCCAGTTGGGTTCTGGAGTGTTGGTCCAATGACAACAATATAGAGATGCCAACATCACCTTTGCTAGCCATGCAGCCACGAAATCCCTTGATGTAAAAGTCACAGATCTAGCTCTAGGCACAACATTGCCTTCAATATGTACACGCAACTCAGTCATGTTACAAGACCACAGAGCCCCAGAAACATGGCACACATCAACTCAAGTTGGTATCCACTTGCCAAGAAAGGACTCTCCAGTCCCACAGCCCAGCCAACATTGCTCTAGTCCAAGATCTACTGTTGGAGAAGACTTCACCCCAGACATGGAGTCCATCAGCCCAGCAAGATTCATGAACCGCCTCTCTTAAAATGGTGACAAGCTGGACACACAACATTTATTGCTTCTCTTCCTTTGTTAGTAAAGATTTCATTATGTTTCCTGAGCACAATGTTTCCTGAACTCCATAATTCTGCCATATTCCTTGCTCTCTGCCAAAACGTACACCCCTACACTCCAGGCCTGAAGAGAAATCCTGTAGGTGCTACCACTGTCTATGCATCATGACTGTGAACACCACCACTGTCCCCTTTCCCTCAGTTACAAACAAATCACTAATCTCTACTGAGATCTCACTAAACTCTTGGGTCGTTCCCTCCAACAACATAACTTGACCCAAGAAACACACCCAGACATTACTGTCATAAAAATATAACATATAGCAAACTTTCCTACACTTTACATTTTCACAATGATACTATGCGAGACCACAAAAATTGCAAATCTGCTTCCTTGGCTAATGTACAAGTGCAAAATTTGATCATGGCTGGCCTAGGGGTATTCCTTTTACCTCCATCCATGCTCCTCTTCTTGACTCTTATAATGAAATGTTTTCGGTGAAATCTCTCCCTAAAAGACTCCTCGACTATTTGGACCACTCAAATAATCAAACTCAAAAGTAATGTCAATCTCTCCAAAAAAGATAAATGACCAACAAACATGAGAAAAAGTGCTCAACATCACGAATCGTAGGAAAATGCAAGTCAAAACCACAATGAGATACCACCTTACACCAGTCAGAATGGCCATTATTACAAAATCAAAAACAATAGATGGACACTGACGCAGACAAAAGGCAACAGTAATACACTGTGGTTGGGAGAGTGAATTAGTACAACCTCTATGGAAATTGGTATGGAGATTTCTCAAAGAACTAAAAGTAAATCTACCATTTGCTCCAGCAATCCCATGCTAGGCATCTATCTTAAGGAACAGAGGTGGTTATATAAGAAAAACACCTGCACCCGCACGTTCATCAAAGCACAATTCACAATTACAAAGATGTGGAATCAACCTAAATGCCCATCAACTGATCAGTGAATAACGAAAATATGGTCTATACACACCATGGAATACTATTTAGCTATCCAAAAAATGAAATAATGTCTTTGCAGCAACTTGGATGAAATTGGAGAACATCATCCTAAGTGAACTAAGGAACAGAAACCCCAAACACCACATGTTCTCACTCATAAGTGGGAGCTAAACTGAGGATCTGCAAAGGCACAGAGAATGATAAGAGGGGGGACCGCCCCAAAACTGAATTTATTATTAAAAAATTGTGTATTCATTCTTACACGTTTAAACTACAGTCACATTAAAAGTACTCTCCATTTGATGCAATGCACCTTTGGAGATGCTTTTTCCACTGCTCACAACAGTTTTTGAATTTGTCAATTTGATGCCTTTTGGTGTTTCTGCCGCTTTTTGTTTCCCCTCTTCCACATCAGCAAGATGTTTCCCTTTGAGGACTTTTCTCATCTGAGAAAACAAAATATAGTCATTCAGGGTGAGATCAGGTGAATAGGAAGGGAGGGGCATGGTGGCCATACCATTTTTGGTCAAAAACCACTGAACACTCCGTATGATATGGGCAGGTGCACTCGTGAATCTCCCATCATGAAATGGGCAAACTCATTGAAAGAATCTCAAAAAAAAAAGAAAACCCCAAATTCACTGAAGCCAAATGCAGGCTTTCACAACAGTGCTAGCTGGTACACTAATGCCAGTGGGTTCCTAGAACATTAATCTAGCAGGGAAAGCCTGTACTACAAGGTGCTCACCCTCCAAAAGATAATTCCAGTTTATATTGGGTCTCTCATCATATAATGGACATTGAAGACTCAGCAGTGGGAGGTGAGGAAGGGATGAAGGGTAGAAAAATCACCTATCAGGAACAGTGTACACAGAGGGGGTGGTGGGTACACTTAAAGCCAAGACTTCTTTGCCACTATACAATGTGGCCATGTAACCAAAAACTGTTTGCACTCCCTAAAGCTATTAAAATAAAAAATACATACATATATGCATTTTATATACATACATGCATATATATATATATATATATATATATATATATATATATATATATGTATATGTTGTAATGCATATATGTATGTATTTTTTGTTTTGTTTTTTAGTTAGAGTCTCACTCCATCACCCAGGCTGCAGTGCAATGGCACACTCACGGCCACCCCAACACCGACCTGCTGGGCTACAGTGATCCTTCCGCCTCAGCCATCCAGGTAGCTAGAACTATAGCTAATTTTTTATTTATTGTAGAGACGAGGTCTCGCCTAGTTGCCCGGGCTAGTCTTGAACCCGCTGGTTCAGGCAATCCACTTGCCTCAGCCTCCAAAAGTGCTGGGATTATAGGCTGAGCCACCGATCGCAGATCATACATTTTTAAAAAGTGATGTCAAGACATCAAAGGGTTAATTGTAATAGAGGGTACTTGCTTTGCTTTGTTTTGTTTTAACACTGGCTTCACCTAGTTTTGAAGCTCTGGCTAAAGGCCCATCAGTTTACCCTCTTGAGCAGTTTGGTCCACACCCCAACCACTTCCCTGGTAGCCTCTCACACTGTGTATTTTTATGCACCAGCCTCAGTTGCCCAAGGCCAGACACTAGACAGCTATGGGTGATCCTAGGCCTCAGGGTCTACAATGCAAAATTATTTAAATTAGCCAATCCCCAGGGAGCCCATGAAGCCCAGTTAAACCCACCCCACTTGCCTGCACAAGCTGCCCTGACAACCCATTCTGCTGGTAGGCTGTCCCCAGGAGAACTCCCTGCATGGCCCTGCTCAACAGCCAGCTCTCGTTTGGAGCTGTAAGGAGCCAAGAGCTCTGCCTTGCCATCTAGCAAGTGTCAGTGTGCTGTGTCCCTCCACGAAAAAAACTTTCAGTGTTGTAAAACACTAGTACACTGACCACTTTCTGATCCCGGAAAGGTCGAGAAACCCTGGGCCTGGGAAGAAAGGAGTTGTGGAGCTTCTGAGGACCCAGGATCTGCCCAAACTCTGAGTTCCAACCAAGAAAGAAGGCAAGGGGAAATGGAGTCGTGCAAAGTCAGCCAAACTTTGCTACTAGCTCACATCTGTTCCCTACATGTCCTGTGTTACAGTCACCGTATAGCCACCATGACAGCCAGGAGGGAGAGGTCATTCACTCATCCTCACTCATTCACACACACAGTCACTTACTCACTTACACTCACTCACACACACAATCACTCATTCACTGACTCATTCATGCATTCATTCACTTATTCTCTCTCCCATGCACTCATTCATTCAATCACTCACTCTTCTTTCACTCACTCACTTTTCATCCACACACTCAGTCATTCACTTACTTACTTATTTATCAGACATGTGTACTCTGGAAAGATCATCTCTGACCAAGATCGTTTGTTCCTTGGATAGTTCCCAGGCCTGTTCCACAGGAAAAGAGACAATCACTGCAGGAGGAGTGCTGTGTGAACGAAGTGCCACTGCAGGCCTGGGCAGGAGCCAACCTGGGGATGAGGAAGGAGCTGACTTGGCAGTGGGGAAGGAGAAGCGGTGCGGCCCACCCACTGAGGGACCTGGAGCGGAGACACATCGAGTGGAGAGGGGAGTGGCAATCTAGGAAGAGGGTCTGGCATGTGCCAGTGCACAGTCGCAGAGAAGATCACAGTGCAGAGGACCATGAGCGCTGCATTAGACAAGTTCTAGGGCCAAACGAGCAAGCAGGGACTGATTCCGACTTTTTACCATGAAGAGAGGAAGTGAGCATAGGCGGAGAAAGTGACAATGTCGATCAAAGGTTTAAGAAAGTAGAGCAGCCACGTGTAAGCAGTGGGGATCATGAACCAGGCATTAGACAACTCAGAATGTGGTGCTTTCTGGCCTGTTCACAGACCCCAGGAGTCTACATTCCAGGGTACAGGTGCTCACTCAGCGAGAGCTCAGAATCAAGTGCTCATTCCAGATGAAAGACCACACATATACACTGGCAATGCTTTGTGAATTATGAATGCTTGATGAATGCTTCCAGTTTCCTGAAGGATGTCACCATATTTCCTTTTGCAACTCATTTACTCATTGATGACTTTCTCTGTGCCAGATGTTATTCCAAGTTTGGAGGAGAGGCAGAGACTAAGCAGGCATTCCAGAGAGGCAAGCATTCACTAAATAAGTAAAAATATAATTTTCCATTGAGGTAATTGCCATGAGAGAAATAATCAGGGGGATGTAATAGTCTGTGGGGAGGAAGGGCTTCTGGGGGGGGTCTTGTCAGGGAAGTTCTTTCCAAGAGGAGGTCATGCAACTAAGCCCCCAGAAAGAGGTGTTCCAGGTGAAGGGAACAGACTCTGATATGGAAACCGGCTTCCTCTGCTCAAGGAGTGAAGAGGAGGGATAATGACTGCTTAACTGCTGGGACCACCATGATAGGTTGGGGAGGGCAAGGACAGACGCATGATGCTATGGGGGGTAGGTCATTGGAGGGCTACACACACCAGCATGGCGTGCCCTGAGCTATGCTGAGAACACGTCCCCAGATCGGCAAGGAGGCTTCAGGGTGGCCCCAGTGTGGGAGACCTCAAGATTGGACCAAGGCAATGGGGGGAAGAGGATGGACAGATGGGTGAAATCTTTTGGAGGTGATACGGACTTGGATACAAAGCTGATGAAGGGGGAAACCGAGCTGCCCAGTGGGTGCCCACAGGCCCAGGTTTGAGCAGAAGAAAGGGGTCTTCTGCTGGTTTCTAGGACTCCACATGACCTCCTATCCTATCCTCCTTTAACGACTTTGCCACCCAACTGTGCACAGCCCATGAGGGGCCCTTTGTGGGTTCTGACCTTGCTTGTTCAAAAGCTGGGCACTCTTCCCCATTCTCTGCTAAACAGGCCACAGTTGATGAAAACAAGCTTGAGTAGCCTTTTTTCACTTTATTGGATGCCCTGGCAGACAGAACCCAGGACAGGGAACTCAGAATCTGTCTTCTCTTCTCTTCTGCCCCCAACCTGTGGGATCTTGCAAGATTTTTGGTGGTTGCTTACCAGACTTGCTCCTGCTTTCCCATGCAGGAAGAACACGGTGGCCACAACAACCATAGCAAAAGGGAAGTGATAAACAGACACAGGAACAAAGCAATCAACAAGAGAAATCAGCAAATCACTTGACATTGCATTCATTGATACGAGTGCAATAGCAATTGAAAAACCACGAGAAACATGGTGACACTTGTGATATCGCATCATCTCAAAATTGCGGAAATGGTAACATGTGCATGCATATGTGCGTGCATATGTGTGGATGTGTACTGCATGCATGCATATGCGAGTGTGTGTGTGTGTGTGTGTGTGTGTGTGTGTGTGTGTGTGTACAGTCCCAGCAGCTGGGTACCTTATCTAAACACTGCTTGCCAGATAGGTTTCTTAGCAAAATATTGAATTAGGACCTCAGAAAACTCTGGTACCAAACTTGTCATTTATGAAGTTCAATCTTAGCAGGGCTTAGAAAGTCCCCCCAGGAGTCACTCCATTTGTCCACAAGTTATTTGAAAAGTCCAGGTAGCCAGTGGCCCTTTGTGCTAAGAATAATCACCTGAGGGGTAACAGTGAAGGAATGGGAGATGTTGGTCAAAATGTATAAACATTCAGTTATGAGTAAAGAAGTTCTGGTGATCTAATGTACAACAGTGTTACTACAGTTAATTATACTGTAGTGTATACTTGAAATTTACTATGAGAGTAGATCTTAAGTTCTCACCACACAAAAAAGTCACTCTGTAATTAACTGTGTGAGGTTGTGAATGTGTTAGCTTGATTGTGGTGATTATTATACAATGTATATGTATATAAAAACATCATATTGTACACCTTAAATACATACAATTTTTATTTGTCATTCACAAATAAAGCTGGAAGAAAAAAGAAACTTTGGGGACTGATGTATGTACGATTGTGGGATAGTTTCACAGTTTATGCCTATGCCAAACTCAAGTTATGCACTTTAAATTGTGTAGTGTGTTGCACATCAATTATATCTCAATGAAGTGGTAAAAGGAAAAAGAAAAAAGAACAACCACACCAAGAAAGATTCAGGAGAACATCTGCTAAATCAGTTATCGGTCTATCAGGAATCCCTGACAGGTCCCCAGGGGTCCCCATCATACTTGAGCCCATCTCTTTATTCAACAGTGCGAGTATTCCTTGCCTCTCCTCCCTAACTCAGAAAAAACCGAGTCCCCACATTAGTGCAGTGGTTCCAGATGGGTGGGACTCCTGCCATCAAGGAGCCAGATGACCTCAGGTTATAAGTGAACTTGACGATAAACACTACTGAATTTTGGGGAGAGAGTATTCCTTTCCTAAAATTTTAGACAAAGCATTCTTTTTTAGTGTATTGATTAGCTGAAATAAAACTAAAAGGTCACAAATGGTATATGGGGGGAAAAAATTTCCTTTCCACTCCTTTTCCTCAACATCCAGCTGCCCTTCCAGGAAACACCTGTCACTACCAAGCCCTTGTGCCTGTGCTCAAAATGCCTCAGACATCTAGAAGTAGGCTCAGGGTGGTGGGGGAAGACTGGATAAGTCGGCTAATATTGCTGGGAAAATTGACTGATCATATTTCAAAAATAAAACTGGATTTTCCCCACACACAAGTATCCATTCTAAGTGAATTAAAATCCTGTCAGTGAGAAAAGAAAAGCCATGATCTTAGGATAAAGCACAAACCATAAGAAAGAAGCTTGATAAATTCCATTGCCATTGTCCCTGGGTTTCCTGGGAGATTGGTTCCAGGCACCCTCCACAGGAGCCCAAATTTGCAGACATTCAAGTCCTTTGTATCCTAGGGTTTCACATCCATAGATATGGAGTGTTGATTGTACGTTAAAAAACAAAACAAACAAAACACAAAACTTCTGTTCTTCCCAAGACACAAATTGGGAAAATATATTTACAAAGGATAATACTGTCACAAGACTATTACCTGAAAATATAAAGAAGGCCCATAAGCTGGGTTCGGTGACTCAGCCTGTAATCCCGTGCCTTTGGGTGGCTGAGGTGAGTGGATTGCCTGAGCCCGCAAGTTCGAGACCTGCCCGGGCAGGCGAGACCTCATCTCTATAATAAAATCAAAAAATTAACCGGGCGTGGTAGCATGCGCCTGTAATTCCGGCTACTCGGAAGGCTGAGGCGGAAGGATCACAGGAGCCCAGCAGGTCGAGGCTGCGGTGGCCGGGAGTGGCCACTGCACTCCAGTCTGGGTGACAGAGTGAGACTCCAACTCCAAAAAAAAAAAATAACACCCATAAATACCATCTCAGACCTTTGAATTGGCAAAATTTTAAAAAGCTTGATGAGACTAGTCTTAGACACATGTGGGGTGACTGGAGCCCTCCCCTGGGAAGGAGTAGCAATTTCCACCACTTCATGGGGAGCAGTAGACCAGGCTGCAGCCACACCGCCTTGAGGGCCAACGGACCTCACCCTCCACAAGCTGTCCTTGGGGCCATATCTCCATACTTTCTCAGGCCCCTGTGGATACTCTGACTTGACCACAAAACCTTCTGGAACGTGACCCTGCTGTTTGGTTTCCATGGTAACAATTTTCGGAGCTCTTTTCTAGATCTGGCAAATGATGTTGTTTCCCATTTACAATGCTGATGGTGTTTCCATGTGGAAAGTCCAGTTGTTGGGCAATTGAATGAGATCGCATGTGTAGAATGGGGCACGTGGAAATGCTTGAACAAATGGGAGCTGTTATTCGTGTCATTCACCCTGAGCATTCCTACCCACACTGTATCACCAGAGGAGAGATAGAGGCCCATTGGGGACGCGCCAAGAGATCTGGGTGAGGGAAAGAGAGTTTGTGACAGGCCTGGTCTGAAACTGGTAGTAGAGGAGACGCCAGGTGGGGGGCACCCACAGATGGTAGTGAGGGTGCTGGGGGCGATGGCAGGGAGGTGTGAGTCTACGCTCAAGTTGGGAGGAGCAGAGGGTGTGAAGAGCAGAGGTGTGAGGAGCAGGTAAAGGGAGTCACATTTGCCCCCCAGCTGCCTACAGCCAGGACTCAGTGAGTACCCAGACCCTCTGAGCTGGTGATGCCAGAGTGGGAGGTCAGAGGTCATCACAGAGGCGAAATGGAGCCCTCTGACTCCTGAACCAAGCATGAACCAAGCCTGACCCAAGGCATAATCCCAGAGGCTGCCAGTACGATCCGGTACTTCCAGGCTGGGTGGGCCACTCAGAGGCCACTCAGAGGTGAAACCTCCAGAGCCGGTTCACTGAGTGACGAAGTCCTGGAGAGACCCCAGTGGCACCTGGTCCACACACGTCAAAACACCTGAAGAGGACATGGGAGCAACAGAGGAAGCAAGTCCACCAAGGGCTGGGTTTCCACGGGGGCTAAGAGACTTTATTTTCTGATGAAAACTCTAGAACCTTTCTGAATTTGTTTTCCTCCCCTAGCATGGTGACTCCTTATAAGAGTTCAAAGCGAGACAGCAATGTCCTCCTTTGGTTTCATTGTGGGCTCAGTGGCTGGCTGTGGGGCTGGCTCATGTGGCCGTCCCATCCCCTGCTTTACAAGAATTCACAGTGAGGTGGCTCCTGTGGTGAGCAGAACAGGAACTTCCACTTGCTGAAAGGGGTAGGTTCAGAAATAGCCTCAGGCCCGGGAAGCCACAGCCTGGAAAGGAGGTAGGGATGCAGGTATGTGTGTGAGAACCAGAATGTTCTCTGGTGGAAGCTGCATCCAAACAGGGGACAAGCTTTTCTCTTGAGAGTGAAGGTATGTGACAGGACACACACAGGTGTGACAGTGAAGAATTCTGGGGGAATTCTCTGAGCTCTGTGTATCCCAATACCAACTTCCACACCTTAAAGTTTACCTCACACCAGGTACTGCCAGGGGCACGCAACACACATTATCTCACTTAACTCACAAATATCCCAGTGAGAGAGAGATTACTATCACCATGGTATAGACCGGGAACCCGAGGCACCGAGAGGTCAGGTAATTTATCTGAAGTTGCATATCAAGTAAACAGTGGAAGGGAGATTTTCGATCGAACTCCCAAGTTCACTCTGCAATCTGACTGCACTCTAAGATCTGTCACAATGAATGAATGTCTGTTGTGTATTTAACATGGGACCAGAGGGAGAGTGACGGTTGTGAGAAGATAGAGGTGTAGCCCTCATCCAGCATGTGGCTGTCTTTGGGGAAGGCGGTAAGCAGAAGAGAAAGCCAGAGGCCAAAGGTCAGAACTACCAGGGGCTCCATGGGCAATTCCCTCTCGTGGAAAGGAAAGCTAAGGTGCAGGCCAGTAACCGCAGGATGGCCGAAGGCAGCTCAAACAAGCAAAGAAGGGTGGTCACCAGCCAGGGCCTCCCAGGGACAGCAGGCAAGCCTCCTCATCCCGGCATCAGGTGTGCAGCCATCTCTGTCCAGCCATGCTTCTAGCCCTGCCACTTACAGGTCGGGGCCGTGTGGGGCTGGGGAAAAGCAAAAGGACATCCCCAGAAATGGGGAGCTCTGAGATCCCAGGTCTTCTGCTTCCGTCGGCCTGCTCTGCTGCAGCAGAAGTTCCCGGCCTGGCAGACAGAAGGGGCCTCCCGCAGGCCAGCAGGCCCAAGTAAAGCGTGCTTTCTTCAAATGGGTATTCTCTTACAAGTCCTAGATTCTGAGTGCAATGTTTAAGGAAAAAGTGACATCTGTCTCCTGCTCTCAGCCCCACCTCTCCCTCACTCTCTATCCCATCCCCAGAGGGAGGGAACCACTAAAAAAGGCATGGTTTCTGTCCTTTTGGGTGCTTATTTATCTATGCATTTACAAACACACATTTTCCTAAAAGAAAAAGACATGAATTATGCTTTATGTATGGGTCTGCCACTTCCTCTCTTTACCTCTGAAGGACACTCTTCTGGCCATCCTTCTATCCCAGCACATGGATATCTACTGTCCCTCCCCCTGGCTTGGGGTCATCCCAGCCTGGAGACAGACCTCTTATGTCAAGTGGATTGGACTCAAGGCTTCATGAAAGTAGGTTGTTTTTGCCACATAAGCAGCAGCTGATCAGGGTGGGGGCAGGTGGGGAGAGGCTGTCATGTCTCACGGGACCTGGTAGTGCTAGGATTCTGGCCTCTGGTTTTTTAAGGAATTTGGAGAAGGTGATGGATCTGAGAGGTGGTGGGGTCAGGAAGAGGTGGTTTGGGAAGATGGTGGAGTCTGGAAAGAGATGTGTCTAGGAGGTTTTGGGTCTAGAAGAAGATGGGTGTAGGAGATGACAGGTATCGGAGGAGATGCAGAGGGGATGGGTCTGAATCACCCCATGATGCAATGGCCCAGTCTGCACAGTGAGGACTCCTCTCCAAACAAGCTGGGCTGGGCAGACGAGGGCCAGCCCTCCCGTCCACAGGCTGTGCTTGTCAACCACCCTCTTTGGCCTCTTGATCCTACTCACCTCTGAGTACACCTCTCTGCGTGCTTCCTTCTCCATCATCCAGGTGGGGCAGTGGTGAGTCCCACCCTTCCGGCTGAGGCTTGTCTGCTCTGAATCATAGACCGAGACCCATGGCAGCCGAGAGCTTTTCCTTCCTCTTCCTTTAGGCCCTACAACTGGAAAAACAAGTCTGTTTGTCATGACAGGAATCAATTCACCCAAAGGACACACTTTGTGTCACAGGTGGCAAGTTTAGGAAACCAATGGAACACAACCCTGTGGGGCCTGAGGGCTCCTCGGCTTTTCAGAAGACTGCCTATGTGCCCAATTTTCAATAGGACCCATGGTCTCTTCCGTGGGCCAGGTACTGCAAAGTACCTGGTAGTCATGCAAAGTACCAGCACTGAGAGATGAATTAGAAAGTTTCTACTACTCTCCCTAAAAGCATTCCATTCTTTCTTTTGCAGCATGTTTTTATATTCAGCTTGGTTGGGGGTTTTTATGATTTTATTGTGTTTTCTGATCTCATGCGGTTCCTGATCTCCAAGGTCCCTGGGCAAACTCGGAGACATCTAGGCTGGTCTCTGTACCCCTGTTTCTTTTGGCTCTGGCCAAGTGCTTGGCCCTGGTCAAGCATTCCAAGGACTGAGGAAAACCTGGTCACTTGCCACTCCCTTCCTCCAGAGGAGAACTCACACTAGCCTTGCCAAGGCCTCAGGGCCCTCACCCTAGTTTGCCTGCAGGTACAGCAGCCTCACCACCACCTCCCAGGCTCCCTGTCCCGCCCAGTTACCTCTGCTCACACAGCTTGGGTGTGGCGCTGGGAGAGTGCCGTGCGTTTGAGGCTGAATGAATGGACAAGTCACTACCTGGAAACAGAAGCTCAGAGAGGTCACAAGTTTGCCCCTATGTGAGTTCTAAAAGACAATATGATTTGGAGGATTCAGGGGGCATTAGAACAATGTTCTTTTTCTATGTTTTTTAACCGTGGGTGTATTTTCTCCAACAGAACATGGGACTGCTAAAAAGAAGAGAGTGCCTACTGCCAAGATGGGTGGGAGAGGTCAGAGGTCTCCTACACTCGCTCTCTCTCTCCCTCTCTCTCTCTCTCTCTCTGACCACAGGAGGGCCAAGTGGCTTCTCTAGAAGGTGGGTTCCTGGTCATCCATGAGGGAGTCAGTTTCCATGGGAAGGCCTTCGAAGGAAGCCCCAGGTAGAAGTATAAGGGTGACAGTGAAAGTCCTGGGGCGAATGTCATCCCAGTATGCATCTGCTAAATGCTGATATTTACTCAGTAGCTACTCTGGAGTCTAAAAAGGCAAGTAAAGGCTGTCTGAGGGGTGTTGTCGGTGAAACCTCGAAGGAAGGTGCTGAGCACTGGAGCAGGCCAGCCCAGTCCCAACCTGCTGAGACTGCATTCCGGGGACCCACTGGCCCAGCCCTGCTCTGTGTGTCTGATGTTTTGGGCAACTTGGGCCAAATTCCTGGTGCAACTTGCTGGGCAGGTTGTGAACTCTGGTGTGCAGGTGCAGGGTCTGGGCCCTCTCTGGAGCAGAGAAGATGAGCCCCCAGCAGGCTACAGGAGGGACTGCTACTCTTGGGGCTACACAGGTGAAAAGGATCAAGTTCAATGTGTCCTTTGCATCCTTTGAATTTTGCTTCTTTTCTCTGAACCCAGCCTGCCCTTGGCCTTTCTGGCTCAGACCAGGAGCCACCCTGCTCTCCACACAGGTCAAAGCTCTTCCTGCCCCCAAAACTTGTCCGTGCTGTTCCCTTAGCCTGGCTTCCCCGTGTATCTGAATTCCAAGCACTTAGCAGGCCCTTCTCAACCTCCCTGCTGGCATCAGTCCTCCTGTCCTCCTCTTCTTCCCCACCTTGCTGCCTGTGCCTACCTCCATCCACCCTGTACTCCTGTGACTGTTTGTGTTCTGCCCCTGCCCCCCATTACCCCCATTACCAGCCTCTGACTCTCACTGGTGACTTCCTCAGGCAGGCTCAAGGCACTGCGGTGTGTGGTGCCTGACCCTCCAGGAGACAGCAAGGAACCTGAAGCATGCTGTCCCTGTGTCAGGAAGTCTCTCTCCCCTTGCCCAGTATCCCCTGCCCACTGGCCTGAGGGGCACTTTCTCCCACAAGCTCCCTCAACCCTAGGCTGGCAGGGCTGTGCTGCTAGATGATCTTGGGTTCCCTGTATTCTCCTTCTAGACCAAATGATGCCTGCGTGATGCTGTGTTTGACCAAGATCTTTTTCCTGTGCTTCACGATAAACTTCAAGAAGTCTGGGGTCATGTCCACCCTGCTCCATGGCATCCCCATGACCCGGCACTTACTGAACATGGACTGATGGCAGGGTCCTCTGCTCAGTTCACTGTTACATTTGTGGAGCAGGCACAGAGCTGCCACTCAAGAGGTGCTCAGACACAGGAACCCCACTATGCAGCCTGCCCCCACCTCAACCTTGTTGCAGAATGACTGGCTCATATGCCACCTGCTGCAGTCTGAACGTTTGTGCCCCCTCCAAATTCCTATGTTGAAATCCTAACCCCCAAGGGGTGGGTATCTGAAGGGGTCTTTGGGATGTGACTGGATCATGAGGGTGGAGCCATCACCCTCAGGAATGGAATCAGTGCCCTTATTAAAAGCCGCCAGAGAGAGATGCCCCGCCTCTTCTATCATTTCTATCATGTGATAACACAGTAAGAAGGTGCCATGTCTGAGCCAGAAAATGGACCCTCTCTAAGCACTGAATCTGCCAGCACCTTCATCTTGGATTTCCAGCCTCCAGACCTGTGAGTAATAAATTTGTTGTTTAGAAACCACCCAGTCTACAGTAGTTTGTTATAGCTGCCTGAGCAGACTAAGACACCACCCCTCAGCATTTGGCCTGCAGTCACCAGGAAAGTGCCTTGTGCAGGCCCAGCCCAGAGAGGGCCCTGGCCAGGTGTCTGTCAACTTGATGTCCCTTGTGGATGGAACTCTCCTCGGGAGCAATGACCCTGTCTTCTCTGCTTGCACATCCTCCACTCTCCAACCCCACCCCCATCCCTGACACCCAGACAATGCCAGCCCCTGTTTTGTACTCAGATTCTCAGAGCACGGTGATGACTTTCGCAGACAGTGGCAGAGTGCCACGTCTTCTTCGTTCTAGAAAACACCATCCTAGAAGAGGCTGGGGGGAGCACATACTGCAGCTCACTGTCACTAGAGGTACCAGAACACATCCCAGGACAGCACTCTGGTAAGCAACTACCACTTCTAGTATTCAGGCCATTGATTTTGTGCAGCAGGTTCAGAGGCAGTGGGGACAGCGCCCACCTTCTGGGGTTGAGGGGCCAGGTTCCCCACCATGTGGCCCAGGCATGTTTCCTCCCACTCCGAGCCTGTATGGTGGGGTGACAACCACCAGAAAGGTTCTGGGAGACTCGGTGATGTTATGCGGGCAAAGTGCCATGGGGCTATAATGGGCCCTCAGGAATGCTGGCTCCCTCTGCCCCTGAGGTCAAAGCAGCTGTGACTGGCACTTGCCCAGCATGCCCTCACTGCCTCAAGCCATGGCAGCGGGTGACTGTGCCTGTTAGACACATGAAATCCCTAGGGGTAAGAGCGGGGCCTGGGCAGCTCTCTGAATCAGGTCTGCACCCAGGCTTTCCACTCATAAACGAGAGACTCAGCCCCAACTTCCTTGTGTTCCCATTCGGAGGAGGAACGGTCCGGAGCCCTGTCTGCTGGGAAGACATGCCTCGGGGAACAAGTGCCCAGCGCCATGTCTGAGAGGACCACCAAGACTGTCTCGAGGAGGGTCTTGGGTGCTCAGCTTTGGAAGCCCAGCATCCCTTAGGTCCAAGGCTTAGCTCCTCCGCTCAGCAGCTCTATAGCCTTGGATAGCTACTTAACGTTTCTGAGCCTCTGTTATCTTGTCAGTAAAATGAGAGTTATCTTACCAACCTCAAAAACAAATTGTACCTGCTATTACTTATTGGCACTTCTGCCCCATGAGTCTTCCCTGAACACATCCCTCTTCCTCACCCCCTCGCCAGTCCCCTCCTTCCTCCTCCACCCTCCCCCACTCCCCACCCCAGCACATGAGCTGGAGGAAACCTTTACCTCTAGCTGGCTCGGCAATCATAACTTTCTGGTTTCTACTTTGTAGAAACCTGCCCTGGATCATTTTATTAACTTGACAGAAGCCCTAGATCCACACCAGATAGACCCCCTCATTCATACCCACTAGGAAGACTGGGAGCACTGCCATGAGTTATTATTGGCTCAAGTTGTCTTTTCACATCTTGCTGGAAACCAAAATACCGTCCTGTGCTTCTTATCAATGTGAACCTCCTAATCACCAGCAAGTACCCAGAGCACCCTGAGAGGGCTCTGCAGGGAAACAAAGACAGGCTGGTCTCTACATACCTAGGCTAGGCACTTTACATCCCAAACAGGGATATTCCACTTCCGCCTCAGGTGGTCAGGCACAGGCAGCCTGGAGACGCCTGGCACTGACCGATGCATACTGAGCACCCACCACAGCTGGATCTTAGTTAGGTGCCAGGAATATGGTATGGTGGGGAAAGAAGGGGCAGATGGGATGGGAGTAGGAAGCACCCTGCAGAGAGTAGTGTCTGCTCAGGAAGATGCATCTCAAGCAAAGGACTCCAGGTGCAGTGAGGGAGTCACAGATATAGGGACAGGGCCCTTGACCTTGGCCAGACTGCCTTCCTAGTCCTCTGAAGCCTCTTTCAGAGACTCCTTCCACTTCTACCTTTTCAAAGTAGGGTTGGGACTGCTGAGCATCACAGAGGTACACCAGGGAGCTGAGCCTTTACCCCCAGTTTTAAAACTTAGCAACAAAGGCTTGAAATAGGTAGCAAAAAGTCAAACCAACAAAAGCTCTCAAGGCCAGGCAAAGACATTATTAAGAGTTGATAGTTCCCTTTGGGCATGATGCAAGAAAGCAATTCTGTTGGAGACTCAGCAATGAGAGTTGGCACATATTCAAATGTTTCTTGATTCTCTATTACTCTGAAGAAAGAACTTGAACTTCTAGGACACAAGCCTAACATTAACTACACTAAATCACTTAACAGTGTTTCAAACAATTCTAGTATAAAGCAGTACATATTACTTCTCATTTGTTTTGTTGTTGTTGTTATTAAATGCAAGACCTTGTTTCCAGGAACTACAGAATAAGTCCTAAACAGTTCCGTGCCTTGCAGTCATTACACAGGTATACACTGTCAATTAAGTTCTGGCAATAAAGATAATTTTATTTGAAAAAAAAGGTTAATAGAGGCCTGGGCAATACAATATAACAAAAACCCCTTCTCTACAAAATAAAACAAAAATCAGCCAGTAGTCCCAGCTACCAGAGAGGCTGAGATGGGAGGATCACTTGAGTCCAGTAAATTGAGGCCGCAGTGAGCTATGGTGGCACCACTGCACTCCAGTGCGGGTGACAGAGTGAGTTCCCATTTCAAAAAAAAAAAAAAAAAAAAGTTGACAGGACCATCATGTTTTTGAATTAATAGACACTAACAGGGAAACTGCCAAGTAGCTTTGGCTGGATTTGCTCTCAGTTCATCTCACCCCTGCTGGCTGGGACTTTCTGTGATCTCCTCGCTTTGAGACTTGTTCCACTACAGTCTCCTCTGGAGGAAAAATACGTCCTCTCGGGGCCAGCGAGCACATGGATGTGCTGTGGGACACCCAAGGTGGATGAGACCTGGAGGGAGGGCCCCTGACAACGTCACAGCCCACTGTGTCCAGAGAGGTCCAGCCATGGTGACCTGGTGGGGGCCAGCAGGCTCTGATTCTGTGGCACCTCAGTCACAGGCCACCAGGGTTGGCAGCTGCCAGAGGCGCAGTGGGATCTGTTCATTTCAAATGCCTGGTCTCTTTCCAGCAGCAAGTGGCCAGCACATAGGTGTGAATTTTTGCTTTGAAAAGCTATATCTAGGAATGCACATCTCTCCATAGGGACTAGGAAGGGAAAAGAGCCAGATAGAGGAAAACGGAGAGGGCCCCACTGGAAAGAGGGGAAACCCCCCCACCCCACCCCTCC
>NW_007171632.1:133975-134862 GCF_000164805.1 Carlito syrichta | reverse complement strand
CCCATCCCCTGCCCACCCTTGCAGAGCTGGAGGCTGAGGGTGCATTGCCCCTTGGCACCAGGGACTCTGGACTGGGCCAGATGTCGAGCTTTAGTATTTGTAGGAGAATACTCAGCAGTAACACCGTTAATACAAAATAAACAGGCAGCTACTGGAATGTGACAACTGTTTAAAAATAAAAGCAAGGAAAAAAAAGACAAGACATTGTGGTAAAGGAAAAAAACAAAACCTTCGTCGTCAAGAGGCAAAGAACTTGGGGTGGTAGGGGTCGTCCCAGCCGCAGAAGGTCTGGTAACGTCCCCTCCTGTCCCACGGATTCAAGACAGGCCTCCGCAGCATCGCCATCAACAGCCTTCTTTGGGGCTGCTGGCTCAGCGAAGAGCCCTCGGGTGGACTCGCAGCCCCGGTACCAGGGGGAGCGGCCCCGGGAGCACAGTTCCCCGTGCCCGGCTCCAAGGACTCAGGGAGAAAGCGTCGGTGGCCAAGCCGGTCTCGGTGTCACCCATGCAGACTCCAAGGCTCCCCTGCAAACCCCCAGACCGCGCGGTCATCGGGCTTGGAAACCTGTCCCGCTGCGAGCCTGGACGCGGCGGTCGCGCACTGGAACGCATCCAGCCGAAAGGCGAGGAGACACGACTTTAGAGTTAAAGAGACGGCGACCCGAGGGGTGCTACCTTGGGGAGATTTGGGGGGCGTGATTGAGGTTATTGATGTGATCATTCTCTAGGGATGGTGATCACCCGCGAAGCGTAAGGAGCCACCCAGAGCCACACAGTGGCTTTGTCCTGCTCCCGCCAGAGGTGGCACCCAGGGCTGGGATGCAGGGGTGAGGCCCCCGACACCAGCGCGGCACGCCCGCTGCGCGCCCTCGCTGTGGTTCGGGAAGG
>NW_007171632.1:113731-133774 GCF_000164805.1 Carlito syrichta | reverse complement strand
CGTCCCCTTCCCGGACTTGCTCTTCATCTTCGAGTTTGTGAGTGGCTCGCGCGCCCGGCGCCCGGGCCGGGGAAGGGGCGGGGTGGGCTGGATCCGCAGGCTCCCCGGCTTCCCGGGGCAGCGGGGCAGGGAGAGGGGTCTACGCCTGGAAAAACCCCGCGCACCTGCCGGCCCTTCTAGACCAACGAAGTGGGGGGAAGAGTCTTCAAGACTGTGATGGGAAATCCAAGGTCGCCACCTGGGCCAGAGGCTGGAGCGGCCGGGCCGGGTCCACTCTGCCCACCGGTTCCAAAGCTGCGCGCCCGACCCACTTGGCACTGGCGGCAGAGGAAACTCATCCACGCGCTCTGTCCCTGGGGTGTAGAAGCGCCCAGCTTTTGCCAAAGAGAAGGTGTCGTTTAAAAAAAAAAAAGGGGAAGAAACCTTAGAATTACCAGCCAAGGTTCGGAGGTGGGAAGGGACTGAATCCGGATTATTCTCCTCTGGCCATTTTTTAAAGTTTCTGGCCTGTGCACGTATTTGCTGCAACTTGGAACTGGGAATGAAACAGAGGCCACCGCTTGCTCTGCCGCAGTCGTTCTGCCCCCTGCATGGGGTGGGGGTGAGCGGGCTGGCGAGAGCGGCCGGCGCCGGCTGACCTTGAGCAGGACCGCCCCTGCACCTGCCGTCGTCCCGCCCCGCGCGGGAGCCGCCCCGCCGCTGCCTGTGGCTGAGGGAAAGCGTCTCCCACTGTGGGCACCAAGGTATAGTGCTCACTGAGTCTCTCGGCTTCAGACCTCCCTCCGCCTCAGCTCCCCGGGGACCACTGGCCCTTACCCGGGAAGGATGTGCTTTATTTATTCTGTGGGTGTGGTGTGTCGCCAGAGCAGTAACACCCATTTTCCAGGGCTCCCTCTGCAGAAACAGCGACAGAGGGTTGGTTGGCAAAGAAAATGTTGGAACCTGACTCTAAAGACTGGATCCCAGGTTCTTACTGCCTGGTTGGAAGGGGGTGGGGAGTGGGGGTGAACACCAAAGGAAACGGGTTCTGCCCTCCGAGAAGGGCTGGGGGGAAGGGAGAAAGGGGGCTATCAGTGAACTTGGGGTGAGGGTTGAGTTGAGCCCAAACCAGGGTGTATCCAGTGATTTCAAATTCTGGGGATAACCAGAATCAAAGAAGTCACACTTGGAAGAAACCCTGGACACCAGTGAGCACAGCCCCACTGTTTATAGATGGGGACACCGGGGCCCAGAGTAGGGGGAGGACTTGACCAAGGGCAGCCAGCTACCCACCCAGCTCTTCTGCCTTCTCCAATCCCTGCCATGTTCAAGGTTGCCAGGCAAAACCTGGAACAGTGGCCATCTGAATGTATTTGCCGCTGGCACAGGGCAAATGCAGGAATTCCTGCAGGGCTGGTCCCCACCCAAGAGCATCGGCTGGGTCTTTCTTTCCTCACAGGGCTCCTCTTCTCTTCTCTGTCTCTCTTACCTGTGTTTGCCCAAGTTTGCATTTCTAAAAATGAGCACATAGCATGTCCATGATCTTGGAGTAAGGGACAGATGGTTGCTTCCGAGACTTCTCAAAGGGGTATTTACAAAGGTGGAGACTCAAGACCAAAGAGAGATGTATATCTTCTTTGGAGAAATGTCTGTCCAGGTCCTTTATCCATTTCTTAATTAGGTTGTTTGAGAGGTGGTGGGATGTGATGGGACAGAGAGGTTTTGAAGCAAAAACAAAACAAAACAGAAAACAAAAAAAACCCCTCATCTTAGTGTCTCCTGACTTGCCCTGAGGAGTGGCTTACCCTGCCTTTGTAGTGACTTGGTGCGTGTGTGGGGGGAGAGGAGGAATACAGAGTTTGTCACACAAATCACAAGAGAGTATATTTGGCTTCGTGCTTTTGCAAAAGACTCTGGTGTACCTCCCTCCTCTTGCGCTCAGGAGTGCTGGGCTTAGGTGGTGCAGAAGAAATGGCCTGGCCTCCTCTTGTTAGTTCAGCATAGGGAAAGGAGTACCCCTGAGGGTAGGAACAGCCCAGGCAGGCAAGGTGATCTGATCTCTGAGGAGGGAATGGGAGCCTCCCACCTAGCCTTCAAACCATCCATTAGTGGAAACTTACTCCTCTGGGGTGGTTTGGCAGCCTGCAGTAGTAGGGGCTTCCTGAGGAAATAATTCCCCCTCCCGCAGAACATTTTTCTCTCAGCTGTCTTGGAAGTCCTTTCTCCTCTGCCTCAACCCTGCTCTAATACTCCCTTTCCCCATTTCCTGAGAAGCCCTGAATGTACAAATCATCTCCTAGTATCTTCCTTTCTCTCTAGATCGGGGTGGGTTCACACAGTGCCTGGGAGAGAATAGGTGAGCCAATCCCAACCCTAAAGTTTTCCTCTGAATGGATTGTAAATACAAAGCTTTATATATGTGCTTTGTTGTGTGGAAGGAGTAGAGAATTAAAGGGCCCAAGGAGACACCAGCCACCCCTGGGAGGGCTTCTTAAAATTATGGAATATTACAACTACCAACAAAAAGACAAACAACCAAACTAGAGAGTGGACAAAGAACTTGAACAAACATTTCTCCTGGGAAGATACACAAATGATTAATACATGCATGAAAAGATGCTCAACATCATCAGTCATTAGGAAAATGAAGTCAAAACCACAGTGAGATCCCACTGCACACCCATTAGGATGGCTATTATCCCAAAAAGAAAAAGAAAAAAAAAAAAACCCACAGAAAATAACAAGGATTATTGGCCAGGATGTGGAGAAATGGGAACCCTCCTTCATTGCTGGTGAGGATGTAGAATAGTTCAGTCACTATAGAAAACAGTCTGGTGGCCTCTCAAAATATTACCCTATGATTCAGCAATGCCACTCCTCAGTATATAACCACAGGATTCAAAGCAGGGGCTTAAGTACATGCACATGCATGTTCATAGCAGTACTATCCACGATAACCACAGGTGGAGCCAGTCCAAATGTCCATCAACCATGAACTGGATAAACAACACGTGATATATCCATCCATGCAATGGAATATGATTCAGCCATAAAAAGTTATGAAGAGTGGATACATAGTTGCTAAACCTTGAAAATTCTAGGATAAGTGAAAGAAGCCAGACACAAAAGGTTACAAACTGTATGATTCCATTTGTATAAAATATCCAGAACAGGTAAATCCACAGAGATAGAACACAAACTGGTGGCTTGCCAGGGACTGAGGGGAGGGGGAAACAAGGAACAATTGCTTAATCAGATTGGTGTTTCCTTTGGGGAAAATGAAAACGTTTTGGAGTTAGATAGAGTTGGAGGTTGCACAACACCATGAGTGTACTAAATACCACCGGACCAGTCATTTAAAAATGGTTGATTTTATGATATGTGAATTTCATTTCAATTTTAAAAACAAAATAATTAGGAAATATTTCACATACTACAGAAAAGTATATATAATTCTTTAACAGACACCCTGATAAGTATTGCCCAACTTTATCAAATCTTAACGTTGTGTCTTATTTGCTTTTTAGTACTAAGGAACTAAAGCTTTTTAGGAGGCTTTGTCCCTAAAATCCTGTGGCCATCCTGCTTTTTCTGTATCCGCTCTCCTCCCTCCATCCTCGGGGCTCCCTGTAGGCTGAATGTAGTGTTCCTCACTCCCAAGCACAGTTGAGAGTTTTGTTGCACATATATGAGCTACCCATGATGTTATTTTACATATTCTCACACTATGAAAATAGTATTACACTATATATATATCCTGCAACATGCTTTCCAGGCAGCATTATGTTTTGAAATCGATATATGCTGTCATTGTTTCTTTATTCTGTTAATGTCTGTTAATGGCTATTCTGTCTATTCTGTTAATGGCTATTTCCAATTTGTTACCTTTAGCTATTGTAGACAGCATTGCCAAGAACATTCTAGAGTTTGCCTCTGTAGTTACATGTTGGAAATGTTTCCCAGAACCACATGGAGGACTTGGCTTGCTGGGTCGTAGGAGATGCACATTTTCATTTTACCACATTGCTGCCAAAAGGGTTATTCTAATTACACACCCCAGGAGCAGATTTACTGGGAAGGTGATGGCATTTAACTAGGTTCAAGACCCCCCAGTTACTCGAGCCCCTTCCATGACTCTGCTTAATTTTGTATTCTTCTATTAAGAAGGTCCCCCAAATTGTATAAGTTTCAGGCTAATACAATCTTCCCCAGCTCCCGCCAGCAGCATGTAAAAGCCCCCATTGTTCCTCATCACTTGGTAGCGTCAGGCTTTATAATTTTCTGCGAGTCCAATGGGTGTGAAATGCGTGATTATTTTTTAAATCTGTTGTCCAGCGAGTTGTTGATGACTCACAGTTCAGAATCCCATGCCTGACCTCCCAGTAGCCTGAGGGGTATCGATGTCAAGCCCAACAGGGTGGTGCTCTGCTCCGCTTCAACAGCAGGGAGCTGCCCATGGGAGCAGGCAAGGTTGGTCGCTCAGGGTGGGGCATGGCAATTTCACACTGGCCCAGCAGTCCTGTCCCAGAGCTCCTGACCTCTGAAAGCTGCAGGGTCCTGCAGAAAGGGGTAGGCGGGCCCAACTAGGCAAGGTAACCCTGCCTTTCTGAGTACCCTCAGAGCCACAAAGGGTACGCTGCTGCTGCAGATGGTGGAATCACGGGTGCACCCCATATAGGCTGGAGGTGATGTGCAATGCTCTCCCCTCCCCCAGCAACTCAACTTTGCTTCTGGCCTGTTTCTCTGCAAACAATGCTCACCCAATAAGAGACTTTTACTTTTGGGGCTAGTCTCTGTCTCCTGACTGGAGAACAGGGAGCTTTTTCCTTCCCCTCCTAGTCCTCCTTGCCTTTCTCTTCTTCCTCCTGCTTGCTCTTCTAAGCCAGGGGCTTTTACAAAACAAGAGGTTCAGCCGGGCTCGGTGGCTCAGCCTGTCATCCCGCGCCTTTGGGAGGCTGAGGTGAGTGGATTGCCTGAGCCCGTGGGTTCGAGACCCGCCTGAGCAGCAAGACCTCATCTCTGCAATAAATAAAAAAATCAGCCGGGCGTGGTAGCATGCGCCTGTAATTCCGGCTACTCGGAAGGCTGAGGCAGAAGGATCGCCGGAGCCCAGCAGGTCGAGGCTGTGGTGGCCGGGAGCGGCCACTGCACTCCAGTCTGGGTGACAGAGTGAGACTCCAACTCAAAAAAATAAAGTAAAATAAAAAACAAAAACAAAACAAGAGGTTCACAAGAATGATTTGAATCTTCATGGTGGTCAGGGTCCCCAGAAACAACTTTTCCCCCAGAGTGCCAGGAGACCCCCCCCCCTCGCCTTGCAGGACTTGTGAGGGAAGTGCCCGAAAGGAGGTTTTAAGATCAATAACCCAACTCCCTCCTCCCCAGCCTATAAGGGAGGTAGAGTCAGTGAAAGAATGGTTGGGAGTTAAAAGCAAAAAGAAAAGTTTGTGGATGAGAGCGTGCTGGGAGTGCCCAGGCCTCCAGGGGCGGGCGCTCCACCTCTGTGCCTCAGGAACATGGGGACAAAGAGGAGTAGGGTCATATTTAGGAGTGGGATGGGGTGTGGGAGCCACTTGGAGTCTGTTTGCACTTTTGATTCATGCAGTGAACTGGACATAGCAATCAATGAAATAACTAACACCTTTTCTGTAACTCAAAGTGACTGGACTTATTGTTTAAGAGAGACCCCTCCCCAGATTTTTACCTGTCTGGAGAAGAGTTGGCCCCACCAAGCCAGTCTTGGGCTGCAAGATGATAGGGCAGCTTTGTGTTGGGTTGTCCACATTCAGGCTACTTTGAGGAGGCAGCGTGAGAACTCCTAGGAGACAAGAGATGTAAAATAATGGAAACCTAATTTTCAGAGCTAGGAGGAAACTGAGGCTCAAGGAAGAAGCAACTTGTCCTGGTCACTGGGTCTCCGGGGCCCTAGGAGCATTTGTTGCGGTGAGGGGTCACATCCAGGCTTCTTCGTTCTCCCAAACAATCACCCCGAAATGCTGTTCACAGCAGAAGGGACCCTGAGAAAGAAGCCCCACCTGCCTGTCACCCCTGGGCAAGACTGGGGCCCCTTCTCTGGAATGAAGGGACAGCTCGAAGCCGCTGGGAACTCCATGGGCCTCCATGTCCAAAACACACCCATCAGGTTCTGAGTCACTAGGTCTAGGGCAGGTCCAAGAATCTGCATTTGATAAGCATTGCACACCCTCCATTGATTCAGTGAGATTTGGAGTAGCCATCTACAGGCCAGGCCACCCTCTGGGTGTTTTTATGAGGGGACAGAGTAGTAGGAACAGCTTTCAGTGAGAGGTTGGGGCAAGGGGCCAGGCGTTCTGAGGTTCTCATAGGTTCAGGCCAGGGACTTTCTCTGTTCCCAAATAAATGTCCCTGCTGTCCTGGCCAGGAACCTCCCCTACGGTCACCAGGGAGCGGGCCTGGCCCTACTTGGTCATTGCCAGACAGTGACTGAGTTGGCCTTCCCTGCTCTGACCACTGGCTCCTGGCCCTGTCCCCCTTCTGTAGCTATTTAGAGAGGGGTTCTGCCCGTTACTGCCCAGGTTTAATCCTTTCCTCCCCTCTAAAGTATTATAGAGCTTTCTCAGAGGTTTGGTGGAGTTGAGAAGTGACTTTTCCAGTTTCGCAAGAACCAGAGGCCTGCTTTGATCAGGAGTTAGTAACTTTGAACTGTTCTCTGGACACTGCAGAGAACAGCACTGCAGGACTGTCATGCAAGTGTCATCACAACCGGGCTGCATTTTAAAAGATTGCCTTCTAGCTTTTCGTAAGTCACTCTCCCACCTCAAGGGGTGGAGTGAGGCAGGAGGGGTACAAAGCCATCCTCTCTGCCCAAGTGTTCTCAGGAAGGGGTGACAGGACCTGAGATGCCACTGCCAGGAGTGCTCGCACTCAGGCTGGCCAGGGACAATGGCTGACCATTTGCTGCACCTACACTGGCCATACCACCTGGTCAGTGGGAGAGCACACTGCGCAGACGGGCCAGGCCGGTTCTGCACAGCCCTAGCAGTGGTTTGGCTTTGTCTTGGGCCCAGGACACATTCTGTGAGAGAAGGGGTTGGGTATGGGGACAGGGTCACCTGGGGCTTGCCTTGACATGTGACGGAGCTGGCCAATCTTGAACTAGATGGAAGCTGGGAGCTGCCCCCTCATAGATTCAGGGCTGAGCTCCCCCACTTTCTAGCAGGAGAGCCTACTCAGATTCCACTCCTGACCCAAGCTGGTCTGGGGTTTCCTCCTGGGCCCTCCAGTCTCAGTCCCATGGCTTGGGACCAGCAGGCACCAGGTACAGATGCTGATAGGGTACTCCAGGAGGTGTGCCCGCCTGGTGCTGATGGATGTGAGGACATGAGTTTCAGCGTCCTTGAAGCAGGAACACGGTGGGGTATGTAGCTGACTCCTCACGGATTTCAGATTGTTCCTGGAAATCCGTGAGCATGGAGCATGGAGCAGGTCCCTAGTAATCTCCAATCATGGGTGCTCCAAATTGCCTTCCACATCCTGGTGCAAAGGTCTGGTTCGCACCAGCTCCTGACTGGGCACCAGCAGCATAACTCGTTCCTAGGGTAGTGACTGCGCTGGCATTGTGTGGATTCTCTGCCACACCTCACCCCAGATTCTCTGTTGCCCCCACCTCATGAGTCCTAGAGAATGTTCCACCCTTGCTGGGGTAAAACAATCCCAGTGTTGAATCATTTTAATTTGTCAAGGCCCTGAGAAAATATGTAGGAAATTAAAGGAAAGCCTTGTCACCAGCCATAACAAATTCACATACAGGAGCAGTGGAAAGAGGAAGATACAGGGCCACACGGCCTGCCTCAGCTAACCGGATATTCCAGGGGAAGGAGGTGGAAAGGGGAGGGGAGAAAGAGTAAAACAAAAGTCCTGGATCCAGTTTCGAGGAGGCCGCATAGAGGGCCCAAAGGGGTGTGTACTCCAAGAATAGGACAAATGGGGAAGGACAGAAGATGGCATCCCCTCACCTGTTATGGGGTGGGGAGCAGGGTGGATCGCCATGGTGGGCCCAGGGACACGAACTGCAGGCCTGCGTCTGCAGAAGAGGAAGTGACATCCTTCAGCGTTTGATCTTGTGCTTGTTTGTGGGTCTAAAAACCCACAACTTGCTATTCTTTTCCTCTGAAGGAACAGAGCCTATTGAGTATTGAGACTCTGTCCCAGGGGAGGGCTGGGGGAGAGAGACGCCTGCCTGGAACAGCCCAAAGACTAATGGGCTGTTCTCTCTCTTCCATGTTCGTCTTCTCAAGGCCACGTCCAAAGTCAATGCTAGACACGGGCAGACTCCGTGGTGGGAACAACTGGTGGGACACCACAGGTTACTGCCATAACTGTGGAGGTCCATACCTGGGTTCTGAGTCGACTTGTCAGAGCTGGCACCTGGCAGCTGTGGGAATGTGGCAGGGAACTGTGCCTCAATTTCTGCATCAGCAACATGAGATGCAGTGACACCTACCTCAAAGATTACTGTGAGGATTGAGCTCTTAAAACACAGTACACAAATGTTTGTCACTTAGTGACTATAATTATGTTTGCCCTAATTAATAACATCTTAATGGAACAGGAAAAAAAAAACACCACGATACACAAAGTACTGCTCAATAGCTATGAGGTGCTGTTACTATTAACTAATAATTCAAATACCTGCTGAGATCAAATGGCCGACCTGTGCCAATGGAGAGCAGTCACAGGAGGGTGTCTGTGAGGCCCACTCCTCATCACCTGTTTGTCATCTTCTGTACCATTCAGAGCTGGGAGGTGAGTGAGATTTGGGATCAGGCCAAGCTGTGTAGGGCACACTTGTCTTGTCCCTGGAATCCCCTAGTCCTGCACAGACACCACCTTCTTGGGGCCTTCCCAATGGCCAAGAAGGGGCAACTGAGGGGTGGAAGTCAGTGTGTCCGCTGCTAGAAGCTACCTCCAACAGGGCAGCCAGGGGAAGAGTCCTGCCTGCCCCGGGGAAGGGTGCTTCCTGAGCCTCTCTGTACCGCCTAGCCAGCCTGGTACCAGGATGGGTGGGGAGACCTTGGTAGACTCTAAGCACAACACAAATTGCTATATCCCCTTGCAGGTGTACAAGCCAATTGCCCGTGGACCTGAATTAAGCGTTTCAAAGAGTGATTTGTCATCCATGTCAGTGTATCGGCTGTCTGGAAGGGCATTTGTTCAGAGAGAGGGCAGCCTCTGGCACAGAAGGGTGCCAGGAAGCCCACCCTGTTAGCACCCTTTCTTGGCACTCAGCACACATCTGCAGGCCCTTGCCTTTTGTCTGTCTTGTGCCTATATCTTGAGTCTGCCCATGATGTCCCTGGCACAGATCAAGTGCTCTGAAACATTTGTCCTCAGCAAGTGTCGGTAGGAAAGGCTAGTGCCTCATCTCCCTCCTGGCCAACATTTATGAATCACAAGATGAGTCCCTGACCTCAAGGGGAGACAGAAGGTGAGACTGACAATCGCCACCAATTCCCAAGATACCCTCAGAATTCCAGATCTCTGGAAGCCTCAAGAGACACACCAGTTTATTCCTGCCTTTTACAGGTACACGCCTATTTTGTTTGTTCACATTACTAACTTACTTGGTGACTCTCGTCAACACTGTTTGTTTTTCTTGCATTTAAGCCACTCCTATCTGGTCTAGCTTTTCCACGGATTTTGTCTTTTACAGGTGGCTTACCTGGTATGTTTCACAGAACCTCCTGGTTTCTGTTTATCCTGCTGGGTAAAGCCAGTGGGTATAGGTGTGGTAGGCAAAATTTTCCGTTCAAATGAGGACATACCTGTCAGAAAACCCCGAGATTTGTGGATCTGAGAGGAGTTTTCATTCCTTTGGGAACTAGACACCTACTGAGGAGGGTGGGTATTAAGTCGGTGGTCATTTCGTCATGGTGGTGGTATGTGCTATAGGACAGAAGGCTTCCCTGGGGCTCGAGAGTGGTTGGGATTTCAAGCCTGAACAGCGGCCTCTTCCCAGTCCACACTCCCCTTGTTAATATCAACGATGGTCCTGAACTCAGCCCTCATCTCTTTTAATCTCCCATCTCTATCCCCCTCTTTACAGACAGACCCAAAGTCCCCAAGTCCTGGTCTTGCCTTCAGATTAGACACAGGGACGCTGTTGAAGCCTTCCTGGGGAGGGATGATGGCATGACTGGTCCACCCAGACGGCAGAAGCCTGCTGACAAGGAAGTCAGGAGGGGAGAGCAACTTGGCGTAGGTTAACCAAGTCAGGTGGTACCAACACCATTCCCGTTCACTTTAGGAGAAGCGCCAAGGATCAGACTCCCATGAAGTACCTTTTCAATCCGCAGAGGAGGGGAGGGTCCCCACATAGAGAATCTTCGGATCCACTCTCCCAGCCCTTTCCTAAATCATTGGGCTCTGCCCCTATCCTGAGTGAAGTTTTCAGCTGGTCACCCTTGTTGGGACCCTGATACTTTCACCGGGGCCTGGATGTGCCCTGAGTGGACCCAGACCTGCTCCAGTGGGGATTAGTAGCACTACTGCAAGACAGAGGAGGGAAAGAGAGAGATGGGTTCCACTCATGAGTGTGTGTCTTTGATAAGATATGTCTCTTTGGGCGTGTCTGCCCCCAGTGCTGACCGAGTCACTCTCAGCACCTGTTGAATGCATCAGTGCATGAGCAAATGAATGAGGGAGGGAGTGAGCAAGCAAGTGAGGAAGGCTGCCCTCTGATTTGCTGGGAGTTGAGTTCTTCCTTGCCAGGGAAGTGAGGCTTATCTGAGGACAGGAGAAACCTCCCATGTTTGCTTCGTCATATCTCAGAACTAGAAGTCCTTCCACCTTCCTCTCAGACCCATTTTCTGAAGAGCAGAACTGAGGGACCTTGGGAAAGACTGTGCATAATCATTTTCCCACCACCTGAACTTGATGTCCTCTCGACTTCATCATGGCACCAAAGCCCGTCATCCTAGATGCTATTTCCTTCCTCTTCCTCTGTCCTTAGCCCGCTTCTACCTATACACACACACACACACACGCACACACACATGCACATATGCATACACAGATATACAAGCACACACATGCACATACACACAAATATATATGTACATGCATAGACACATACATATATGTATGCACATGTGTGCGTGTATACACATGCACACATGAAAAGCACACAGACACATACACACACCAAAAGCATGCACATAAACATATATATATATATGTGCATGCACCCACATACCCACATAAACACATTTGCACACATACGTATATATACACATATAGAGACACAAACACATAGGTACACATGTACACACATGTATACATCAAAACACAAAGAAAAATGACCCCTAGTTTCCATCGAACTCACAGAATGATTCTTAGTGCTGGGCAAAGACTGCACAGTTGTTCTACTGCTCTGATCACCTACACAAAATGTCCTCCCGGCATAGAAATAACCCTAGCCGGCTAAAATAGTTCAGTGAGTGAATATATTACCAGCAACGTGAGTTGGTGCTGGGGCCAACTCCAAACTCTTATCTCAGCTCTGGATTAAGAGATGGGTTAACCCTGGGGTCTTTGAGAGCACCCAGGGCCGGGAGCTCCCAGCAGCCCTCTAGCAGACTGGAATGAATCGGCGAACTTTCCTCATCTGGCAAGGACATCTTTTCTTTTTCTTCCTGGGAAGATGACTTTTGCCTCTTGAACAAAGTGGCAGGATGGCTCAGCATTTGGTGTACAGCCTGCGTTTTGTGATGGGTCACCTTTACTTCCCAAGCATTCAAGACACAAACTCCTGCTTACATATTCCTTCAAGATGCAGCCGTGGACTCTGAGCTGTTAGGAATTCTAGTGCTGGGCTCTGGGGGCTATACCACCAGGTGTGTGGGTGGAAAGCCCTATGTGGGAAGGCCTCTTTGGTTTACTTCTTGCTGTGTTAGTGGAAGGATTTCTGCCTGTAGAGACCCTGACAAAGTAAAATGGAGCCCCAGAAAAATATCTAGAGAATTTGAGCCAGCCGTGTGTACTGACCTCAGTTATAGTCTTGCCACAGAAGCACTGGGGACTGTGTATGAAGAGTTCTTTCAGCCACATGCGGTGGAAACTCCAGACGAATCTCAAGAATGTGCTGGAAAATTCCTTTTCCCCTCTATTATGACCAAGGCTCATTGTTTGAAAGAAGGCTTTCTCATATCTTAATGTCCTTTGTGTTTTCTTCTGCAGGCAGACACGTTTTTCTCAACTTTCAGTTTCTGGGAGATCATAGCTTTTTCTCTTTTTGATGCCGTTGAGGTTATTTTTAATTCTAGCTCTCAGAGAGCTAGAGCGGATAATTGTGCATGTTGACATCATAGACCACTGTGATTTTTCATGTGGTTACAGGAGAGACTTTGCTTCATGTTTTGATGGTTGAGACAGCAAGCACTTAGAATGGTAGCTTGATGCCAGTGCTCTATTGATATAACTCGTTTCATAGCTACTTTTATCATTGCTTTTCACATGAAGGAAGAGAGAGGTTAAATAGCATGCCCAGGGACAGCAGGTCACTCAGCTAGTAAGTGACAGAGTTGTCTCCAAACGTGTTAACTCTGACTCTAAAGTCTGCACCCTTAACTACCTGGCCTGCTTCCCAGGGATTAATTCAGAAAGAAAAGGTGAGATGCTTCTGTGAGTTCATACAAGAGCACCTCAGAAGACTATCTCCTGTGGGAATTTTCTTTTTCTTTTCTTTTCTTTTTTTTTTGAGTTGGAGTGTCACTCTGTCGCCCAGACTGGAGTGCAGTGGCCACTCCCAGCCACCGCAGCCTCGACTTGCTGGACTCCAGCGATCCTTCCGCCTCAGCCTTCCAAGTAGCCGGAATTACAGGCATGCACTACCATGCCCGGCTGATTTTTTGATTTATTGTAGAGATGAGGTCTCGCTGCCCAGGTGGGTCTCGAACCCACGGGCTCAGACAATCCACTCACCTCAGCCTCCCAAAGGCGCGGGATTACAGGCTGAGCCACCGAGCCCGGCGGGAATTTTCACATGCATGATTTGGGTAGCCTATGGATGTAAGCTCTTTGGAAATGTTTTTTATTGTTTTATACATTATCCCTGGTTGTTAAAGAACCTCAGCACTGCTCAGCACGCCAAACTGAACTGAATTAAAAATGGGTGGTTTCCAGACCTGAAATACCAGGGTGGGGAGGGGCCCCAGATCCTCCCACAATCCCCTGTTCACAGACAGTGAAGCTGTATCCTGGCATTTAGAGGATGCCCAAGAACAAGCTAATCTCATATTCAAGGCAAGATAGGGATCCAAGCTTGAGGAGAGGAGAGAAGAGGAAACTTTAGGACAATATTTTGCACTGAAAGGTCAGGCGGAACCTGGAGAGGAGTACAGGGCTGGCATTACCAGAAAGCCAGGCAGGGCTTTTGAGATAGGCGCCATTTCCTCTTCTGTTTGACCAGAACATCATCCATAGTCTTATGCTATGAAAACACGTTACAGTGCCTTTGACCAAGAGCCTGTCGGTTCTGATCTGTCACTCTGCTTCTTTCCAGTTGAATCAGACTTTGAGCATTGGTGTTTTATTTTAGAGACATTCCAGGTTACACAATATATAGTCTGGGTTGAAGACAATGGAGTGTTGGCCCAGACCTCACCCCCATTTTGCATCTTGGGGCTCTGGGTCTCAGAGAAAGTTTAATCCCTGTCCCTCTCAGTCCATCCAACATAGAGACCTGTGTCTTAGACCACCCTTGCCAGCTGCACCATCTCTGTCCACCATGATGGACAGTGACTGGGGTGCAGGTGGTGGTGGGGGAAAGTATGGCCTCTTGACAGAGGTGAACAGACACAGGGGCCATTCATGCCTCCACTGTTTGATTAATGTTTTCAAAATAATTGGCTCTGAGCATTTGCCGTCTGGTGATTGGGAGCCATCTAGAGTTTTCTTGATGAAGGGAAATGCTTGAACCTTTGCCTTCCTCCTTGCTCTTGACAAATATTTGGCCAGTGGGATCCTGAGGCCAGGCTGGAGTGGCTTGCTCACTGCCCAAGAGTGCCTTATCTCCCCTGGGTGTGGGTGCAGTGCATGCTTTCTTTTTGCTCTTTGTGCACTTAGGTGGAGCAGGGTGGGAACTGGCCTTGGCTCCCATTATTCACTCAGAATCTCAGCTTTCCACGGAGGGGGCCAGTGAAGGACCCTCTCCCTCCAGCCCCATCCCCTGCCTCTCCTTGTCCCCACCTCATGCCTGGCTTCCCTCTCCTCTGAAGCCATCATGGTTGCTTCAGCATCCTCAAGACTTGGCATATACACTTCCCTCCCCCTGAAGAGCCACTCCCTGACCCTTTGGCCCAGTTCGCAGTTAAGTCCACCTCTCCATTCAAGACTCAACAGAGAACATGTGCCAGTCCAGGCTGCCCTGCCCACTCTGAGCTGATTATCAGCCTGCATCATAATTGGCTGCTTATGCGTCTGTTTCCACCAGGCTGTCAGCCTCCTGCATGGGTGAGCAATGCCCATCCCCAGTTGTTGGAAAGTGCCAGGCACGGTGCTGGAAGCTTCACACTCACATTCATAGTTTCAGCTAGTTAACATCCACCCACAATGTGTGGAGGTATCTGCAGATAGCCAAGATATCTGCAGGTTGCCCCTCAGAGGCTGAGTCACTTGCTCATGTGTCTGACCTTTACTCGTCACTGCCATTGCAGCTGCCAATGTGTGTCTGCACTAGAATTCTCATAGCTACCCAGGGCTCTACTTCAGAGACAACTGGGGCAAAAGGAAGTGCTCCAAAGGGGCACACTCTGAAGGGAAAGGGCATGATGCTGTGGCAAAATTGGGACAGGAAGCTGTTTCTGTTTCACAGACATCTGGCTGGGAGGAACTTTCTTGCTCAGTCTGGCCTTTCCCCCCTTACTCCTGCTCATCCTCTCAGGGTTGCCCTGCACCCCCTCGCCTCCCTCCCAGATGGCCCCCGGGGCCCCTTTCAGCAGCAGCAGTGGCTACCCTGCACTCCTCCCAGATACTTGCTGAGCAGCACTGTGAAGGGAGGGCCCACTGCCCATGTCGTGGAAGCAAAGCCCCAGGTTTGTAATCATTTCATCCATGCTGAGGTATTACCTTCACGTGATATGCAAACCTAAAATATGGCTCCGGGGCAGATGAGGACTGGTGTAAGAACATCCCTGGAATCTGTGGTTACTTGGCTCTTTCTGGGTTGGAGGCTCCAGAGAGATGAGACACACTCACCTAGGACCCTGCAAGTGGTAGGGTCAGAATGGGTCATCGTGGGGGCTGTGATGGTAGAAATATTTTATAAAAGTCCTCTTTAGAGAATTTCTCACTTTGAAGACCTTATGCTTATAGACATTATAAGCATATGCTTGAAGACATTGCAAATGAAAGAAATCAGTCACAAAAGACCACACATTATGTGATCCCAATCATATAAGAGGTCAGATAGGGAAATCTGTAGAGACAGAAAGTAGATCATTGGTTGCTTAGGGAGGGACAGGGAAGCTTTAGCTAATGGGATTGTGAAGTGATGAAACTGTTCTAAAATTGACTGTGGTGATGGTCACACATATCTGCGAATATACTAAAAACCATCGAATGATACACTTTCAGTGGGTCAGTCATGTGGTCTGTGAATTCCATCTCCATTAAAACTGTTTAAAAAGAGATAATGTCTCCCCACCAACTCACAATAAAACCCACTGCCATAGATAAACCATGCAGAGAAAAAAAGTCATCCTTATTTTGTAAAGAACTCCTTTGCAAGGTGATGCCCCCTGAGGTTGGGTGGGGTCCCAGGGGTCTGCCAGGGACTGAAGCTAGGGTTAAGCACAGGGTGGGCTTTGTTCCATGGAGAACTGTGGACAGGGTTCCTACTGTGGACTGCATGAAATTGTGTGTGTGTGTGTGTGTGTGTCTGTGTGTGTGTGTGTCTGTGTGTGTGTGTGTGTGTGTGTGTGTGTGTGTGTGAGAGAGAGAGAGAGAGAGAGAGAGAGAACGCATTTTCCAGGCAATTGGAACATACACTTCATCACACTGGGAAAAGCTCACATACCAAACAGATCAGTGTCTGGCCTAACCTTGAGACCCTCTGCCCGGCTGCTTGCAGCTCCAAGCTGCAGCCACATCTAGCAAAGAACAGCATGACTGTCGCCAGTCCTCAGCGCACTGACTTCACTCTGACTACCCTGTATTCTTCTTGCCCTAACCACTGACCATGATTCGCATCTCAAGCCACCTGGGGAAGAATGGAGCTGGGAAAGGGAACGATGCCTCTGCAGACCAGGACCTGGGGGCCACCGTCTCAGATTTTGCCATTTCCCGTGCCACTTGTCCATTCATTTACCTCGTGTGTACTTTACAATGAACGTTTTCCCCAAAATAACAACACTGCTACCATAAATGTAGAAACAGTGTCACTATCCAGTTCACCCTGGCCTGCTCATGACACTCTAAGAGAACTCCAGACATCTGGCTCCACTACCCTGAGGGCTTCTTGTGGCCGTCAGAAAAACCAAAGAGAGTAAAAGGGAGAATCCTTTCCTCGCTGTAGCATCCGGCCTTCCTCAATGCCATGTCCGTTGGTCATCCACAAGCACCTCCAACCTACCGGGTCCCTCTGGGAGTCCATGACCAAGTTCCTTCCCACTCATGTGCAACACAAGCCACTCCTCTGGGGTTTGGTTCTTAAATGGCTCTAATTTGGCCACATCTGGGAGTCTGAAGGCCAGTTAGCTAACTCAGACACTGATGCACGGCTAGCCAGGCCTTCCCTGTGTTGTCCACCAGGGAGGCAGCTGTGAGCAAGATGAGCCTCACACATCACCTTTCCTCATCACCAGGTTGGGAAAAATGCATTTTGTCACTAACCAAATACACTTGTGTTTGTGCTGAGAGCTACAGAGAAGAGCGTGGGGCTCCCTGAGAGCCGGTGAACAGGGACCAACTTGGAGTGATCCTCCTCTGGTGGTCACGAGGCGACCAGGCACAGGATGCTTAGGAGAGGGGTTCCCAGGCCTTTGCCTCCCTCTGTCTGCTGGACGTACCCAACGGACGCCTCTTTCTCCACGCCACACTCTTGCACCTCCTGAATCCAAGTCCTGCTCGTCCCCTCACGTGCGTGTGTCCCTTTGTCAGAGACCATTATGGAAAAGGTCAAGTAATCTGTTTGATAAACACAACTATGGACAAAATCTATGCATGCCTCTTATTCTGTGGTGGTCTGGGAATTTTTATTTAATCGATTTTCTCCAGTTTCTGTAAGGTGTACACTGCGTCCTACCAGCTCTGCCACACGCCTTCAGGCAAGCTAATATCCGTCAGCAGAGGAAGTGTTCTGGTCAGAGATGCCCAAATTTGATTCATGAGGCACAACTTGTTTTTGATAAATCCAGAAACTTCAGTGTATTTGGGTTTTCTACCCAAATGTGATTCTCTCCTGATGCTTCTTAGCCAAGAGGCTCAGAGAACACCTGTTAACACAGTGATAATTTCTTACTCAGTGGGTGGATAGAAGGTCAGGGACATGGAGTCAAGTTATTATGTGAGTCCACATCACAAAAGGCAGAGGACTGGGAGAGTCCCATCCTCAGCTCCCAGCTTCTCAGAAGATGGTGGCCACCTCTGCAGTATGTCAGAGACCTTTGACTGCAAAGCCGTTATGACATGCACCCAGACCGCTCTGAGCTCAGTCCTTATCTGGATGGGGACAGGTGGATGAGGCTGGGCTGATTTCCCATTGGGGTGAACAGGTACAAGGGAGAGGAGGAGAGATATACAGAAAACCCCAGCTAGGGTGTGTATGTACTTGACCACGGTGAGGAGCATCACTGCGCCACTGAGGGGTGTTACTGAGCCCTGCATCTGTCCTTATGCTCATCTTTTATTTTTTATTTTTATTTTTTGAGTTGGAATCTCACTCTGTTGCCCAGACTGGAGTACAGTGGCCGCTCCCGGCCACCGCAGCCTCGACCTGCTGGGCTCTGGCGATCCTTCCGCCTCAGCCTTCCAAGTAGCTGGAACTACAGGCGCGCGCTATCACGCCCGACTAATTTTTTGATTTATTGTAGAGATGAGGTCTCACCAAGTTGCCCAGGCGGGTCTCAAACCTGCGGGCTCAGGCAATCCACTCACCTCAGCCTCCCAAGGTGCGGGATTACAGGCTGAGCCACCGAGCCTGGCTATGCTCCTCTTTTAAAGCAGAAGGCTCATGGACCCTGGGGACATCAACTGGGGTGTCATGTCCATCCTCAGGCATCCAAGGAGATAGGGCCGACCTGTGTTATCTACCCTCAAACTCCAAGACCGGGCAGTTAGAGCACTTCCCACTTCCTGGACTTTGGGAGTCAAATTGGAAAGAAGGAAGGGAGGGAGAGAGGGAGGGAAGGAGGAAGGAAGGGAGGAGGGAAGGAAGAAAGGAAATATTAAGGACATAGTATGGCTAATTTGTTTGACCAAATAAAGACCCAAAGATTCTGCTGGTCACTACCATTGCATAAAAGAAAGAATATTTTACTATCAAAGCAAGCAGGAAGAATAGAATCTCAGAAGAAATGATGGCCCTTCTCATGACAATACTGGATGATATAAGTCCTTACTTGGAATGACAAGTTACTTCCATGTACTTCAGTTTCCTCATCTGATAAATGTGTCATTATCCTACTCATAGGGTTGTTGTGAGAATCAGCTGAGTTAATATTTGTAACGTGCTTGAGATAGTGCCTGGCATGTAAGTATAAGGGTTGGTTAAACTAAAAGATTAAAATTATATTTTAAAAATGACTAAAAGCAAGCCTGCAGGGAATTGGAAAGACGAAATTGGCAGTCTAGCCTAGGGCCTTGAGGGAGAAGGAGTCATTTTTTGGTGAGGAAGGTGCCTGCCAGGTTAGTTTTGCCTCCTTCCTGGGTTTCAGCACCCCAGGGCCCCAGTGTGGCTGCTGGTTCTCGGACCCTTCCAGGGCATGGGCTCTCTTCTGGCCCAACCCTCACCCTGCCTCCTCTCCCTGCAGGTCTTCGGGGGCCTGGTATGGATCCTGATCGCCTCGTCCCTGGTGCCCCTGCCCTTGGTCCAGGGCTGGGTGATGTTCGTGTCTGTGTTCTGCTTCGTGGCCACCACGACCCTGCTCAGCCTGTACATAATTGGCGCCCATGGTGGGGAGACTTCCTGGGTCACCCTGGTGAGTCCCAGCCCAGGGAATCCATGGGGGTGGGGAAGTACCAGACCCTCACTCCCGGGAGGCCGGCCGGCTTTTCCAGTACTGGGTGAGACTGCCCTGTGTTCTGAGGCCAAGCTGGCCCAGGGGGTGGAGATCAGGAGAGGTGGAGACAGAGGCTGCTGCTTCCGCTAATGACTCTCACCGGGCCTGTTCTGTGTTCTGCATGGCTGCCCCCCCACGGATAACCCGCTGCCCCTGTCCTCCACACACTCCGCCTGTACCTGCCAAATGCCGATTGGCACCTCCCATTGCCCAGGAGGGCTGTTTTCCTCTTGGAAGAGTGAGGTCCTGAAGGCTGACCAGAGTCAAGGGCTCTGGGCACTAGCCTTGGCTCCTGGTGTTCAGGCCATACTCGCCCGACTCCTCGCCACTGCCCGCCATGGCTGTCAGAGACGACTGGGGAACAAAACTGGCCTATGGCCGTTACGCTGTATCATTTCTGCTTTGAAGCCTGTGAAGGGGCAACATTTACACCTGGGACACTTGACTATTACCTGCTTTAGAGGTGTGGGGGCCACTTGGCCAGACCTTTCACTCTCAAAGGCCTCCTGCCCAGGCTTTTGAAATCACTTCCATATCTTAACTACACATTTTTGCATTTAAGTGTATCCAAAAAAAGACTGGGCTCTGTGGCTCATGCCTGTAATCCCAGGAGGCCCAGGAGAGAGGATTGCTTGAACTGAGGAGTTTGAGACCAGTCTAGGCAACATAGCAAGACCTCGTCTCTACAAAAAAATATAAAAATTAGCTGGGCATGGTGGCACATACCTGTAGTTCCAGCTACTTGTTAGGCTGAAACAGAAGGATCACCTGAGCCCAGCAAGTCGAGGCTGCCGTAGCCATGAGCATG
>NW_007171632.1:101895-113381 GCF_000164805.1 Carlito syrichta | reverse complement strand
CGGGTGTGGTAGCACGCGCCTGTAGTTCCGGCTACTTGGAAGGCTGAGGCAGAAGGATCGTCGGAGCCCAGCAGGTCGAGTCTGGGCGACAGAGTGAGACTCCAACTCAAAAATAAATAAATGAATGAATGAATAAATAAATAAGTGAATAAGTGCTCACTCTGGCCCTAAACCAGTGAAATGAAGCTTAGCCATGCAGGGCCAGGTAAAGAATCTCTGTGAGAGACAGACTGGGAGGGGGTGGGATTCAAAGGAAGTAGCAGGAGATAATGACGGGACCATAGTCATGCAGGGGGAGGGACAGGAATAGAAGGAACCACAGTTGCTCACGTCTGGCATCTGGGCCAGGTGTCTCTTTCTCCCCATCTTTCTGACAGCCTATCTGCCCCCACAGGATGCAGCCTACCACTGCACTGCTGCCCTGTTTTACCTCAGTGCCTCAGTCCTGGAAGCCCTGGCCACCATCACGCTACAAGACGGCTTCATCTACAAGCACTACCACGAAAACATCGCTGCCGTGGTGAGTCCTAGCACCTGCATCTACCATGTTCACAGCGGGCAGCTCCGCCGCTGGCAGAGGGTTCAAGCAGGAGGCTACCCAGGTCCCCCCTTTCTTCAGTTCTCTATCTTTCGAGTGACGCCAAACCTTCACCTCATTTCTGAAGCAATAAAGTCCCCAAGAGGGAAGTGGCATGCCCAAGACTCTGCTTAGTCATCCTGTCAGGACTGTATGGCCTCAGGCCCGGATGGGCTTTGCAGAGGGCAAAGTGTGTGAGGAGATGATGGTCACGGAGTGCCCTGCACTGTCTCAGCACTCCGTGAACACTTATTTAACCCTCACAACAACCTTGTGACAGAGGTTTATTATAGCCATTTCACAGATGGAGAAGCAGAACACTGAATGTGAACAACTGGCCCAGGATCACCAGTCATTGGTGGGGCCAGGTGTGGAGGCCAGGGGCTCTGTCCCCCACATTCTTGGTACCAGTTAGGAGCTGTGAGTCTGACCACTTGGGTCTCCTGACTCTCCCCGATTGGTCTTGCATTGAAGCATCCAGTCAAGAGCAGGGTGGGAGGTACTGAGGCCAGGGATGGATCAGAATGACAGGGAGTAAGGAAATGTATTGTTTCACGAACATCTCTTCAAGGTTGTGCATGTGTACCCTTGCACCAGTACAATAACTCACAATACAAAAGTGCTTTCAATCATGGACATTATTTTAAAAATGAGAAAAGGGCCAGGTGTGAAGACTCACGCATATAATCCCGACACTTTAGGAGGCTGAGACAGGAGGATCACTTAAGCCCAGAAGTCGAGACCAGCTGGGCAATATAAGGAAACCTCATCTCTACAAAAAATTAAAAAATGGACTGGGCGTGGTGGTGCATGGCTATCGTTCCAGCTACTCAGGAGTCTGAGATGGAAGGATTGCCTAAGCCTAGGAGGCGGCAGCTGCAGTGAGCTGTGACTGTGCCACTGTACTCCAGCCTGGGTGACAGAGTAAGACCTTGACTCAAAATAAAAAAAGCTTTCAGAAATAGCATTCCTCAGATTCCTAGAAATTGTCCTATGAATTATGTGATAGATCATAGGATGCCAGCTCCAGTGGGTCACAGTTAGGTTAACCCGTTTTTTTAGAAAGGGTAGGGCAGAGGCCTACAGAAGACCCACGGGGATGGGCATAGTTGGGTATGGAGAAGGCGTTTGATGAGGTTGCCTCTTTCTGCTTCCATAGGGGAGTCCTGGGGAAGAGCTCCTCAAAGCCTCACCTGCTGGTCCCTGTGGACCAGTCCCCTGCCCCAGAGAAGCCACCTGCTACCCTTAAGCACTCAACAAGCAACCACTTCCCTAAACCCAGCCCTCTCAGGATCCCTGGCACCCCCTAAGGGTCCCACGGTGTGGGGACATCTCCCATTCTGTCTCATCTCCCAACGAAGCTGGTTTTGAAACAGTAGCACAGCCAGGTAACATATTGGTTGCTCTTCCTTCCATGGGAGGCTGGTAATTCACCTCCTTGGTCATACTTCAAATGATTCTGCTTCATCTCTCTCTCTCCTAGGAGTGCCACATACCTCCTCAATCCCAACCCAGGAGCCTTCTCTCTCAACAAGCATCAGCAAAGCATCTGACAACAATTTCCGTAAAATTGTTGTGAAAGATGTTAGCAAAATATAGATGGGATGTCATTAGTGGGACAGCAATTGATGGAAAAACCCACATGGGGTGAATGAATGCCCTGCCTGCTAGACACGTCTCTAGTTGAGAACCACTGGGCTCTCCTGCATTTTGATTTTCATCTGTTACCTTTTACCGAAATGCAGCATAGAGCCAGAAAAGTGGACAAGTTACACGTGGGCATCTTGATAAATTTTCATAAAGTAAATACCCCTATGGCTAAGAAATAAGACATGATAAACAGCTCCTAGAAATCCCCCTCTTGTCCTTTTCCTGTCACTGTGTATCCCCACCACTGCTCAGTTTCTGATTTCTGGCACCCAGTGCCTTTGTACTTCATGTAAATGGAATTACACAGTAGGCATTCTTTTATGTCTGACTTCTTCCTCTCAACCTTTTGCTTGTGAGATTATCCATGTGGCTGGCTACAGATGGAGACTGTTTATTCTCACTGCAATCTAGTATTCCGTTATAGAAATACCAACCACTGTTTCTCCATCCCTGGATTGATTACGTTCCCACATTTTTGGGATAGATAGGCATGAACATGCCCAGGCAAAGTCAGGAGTGTGTGAATCTAGAACCAGAATGTTCTCAGCAGGCAAATGAGCTAGGCCAGAACAACCAGGTGAAATATGAACCACGTTCAATGTAAAGTTATGCCTTTCCATTAAAATTATTAATTGCATCAGTATGTGGGGAAGAAGGAATCATCATGACTCTGGATTTAACCACAGCTACAACATGCTCTTCAGATGGTCTTGGGAGTGGCCAGTCCAGGGGATATAGGAGTACAAGGAGGCACCTCAAAACCTCTCTCACACACCCTGACCTTTGGAACAGCCAGCCTGGCTTATGTCCCTCTCAGTGGTTTCTCATTAGGACCTGTCTTAAAAGCTGAGCTTCCCCGCTCCCTCCTTTCCTGGTGGCAGAGCTTCCTTGCCAAAGGGATCCCCGGGATGGATAGAAGTTGACTAAGGCAAGATGGAGATTTCTGGAGTAATCTAGAAGTTTCTGGATTTTAACTATAGTGGGCAGTAATGGCAGCCATTTAGGTAGAATGGTTTCTGAAGCCCAAAATATGTCCATTCATGTTCCCAGCTCTAAATGTCCCCTGTGTGCATTTCTTGACCACACTTGGAAAATGAGTCTCTACTCCCTGTTCCTACTGGGGACTTCCAGGATGCTTCTGCCAAAGATTCTCATTAGGTCAGGAATTCCCACCTGAGGGGGAGAGGTGCTTTTGGGGGGGCTCCTCACTCATGTATGACTGTGCCTTTCAGACAGGTAGCTTCCGGATGTGTTCTCTTAAATGTGTTATTCAATAACTCAGCTTACTCGTTGCCTCTGGTCAACAATGGTAAAGAGTTCGCCCATGCATGGGGGCAGGGAGAGCAGGCACGGTGACGGCTGGTGTTTATGGGCATTTTCAAGAGTCACAGAAGCGTAGCCACCCTAAAGGCTGTGCCTGGGCTGGAAACTCTTGACCTCCACGCAAGGTCACAAAACCAGGTGCAGATATTGAACTGGGGTGCAGGCAAGCATTTAGAAAGGACAGCCATCTGGAGTAGAGTGATGAAGGCAGATGGTGCCCAGATGAACACAGCAAGACCCAAGTGACGGTCTGCCACATTTCCGGGGCCTTTGTTCCCAGTGCCAGCATGGCTCATGGAATCATCCCAACAGCTTTCCCAGTAAGCCCCCTCCTTTTGACAAAAGCTCAAAATCCCTTCACCCCTTCCCTGTCCCTCGCTTCCTATGAAGCCTGACTCCCACAGTCACGCCTTTGTTATTAAGAATCCTAGTGGACGGTAACTCACACCTGTAAACCCAGCACCTTGGGAGGCTAAAGCAAGAGAACTGATTGAGCCCAGGAGTTCGAGACCAGCCTGATCAACATAGCAAGACCTCATCTCTACAAAAACAAAAACCAAAAAAATTAGCTGGACGTGGTGACGCGCACCTGTAGTCCCAGCTACTTAGGAGCCTGAGGTAGAAACATCACCTGAACCCAGGAGGTCAAGGTTGTGGTGAGCCATGATCATGCCTCACCACATTGTACTCTAGCCTGGGTGACAGAGTGACACTCTGACTCAAAAAAAAGAATCCCCAAATAAAATCCTGATAAGGGTCTGAGGGTGTCCACGTAGCACAGAAACCTTAATAAGAGTCAGCAAACGCAGATATTCACAATCTCTTAGCTGAGCCGCCGGGACCACAACTGGTGGGCACTGGCGTGAGGGAAGGAAGTTTTCCATGGAAAGTATTTGATACTGACCTGGGATGCTTCAGTAGATGGGCCTTTGAGGGCCCCATGTCGAGTGAACTGACACCAACATGACATTGTGTGATGGCAGAGAGTGTTGCCTTGCATGTCAAGTCCCGGAGATCATCAGGAGCTCTAGAATGAAAGGGCTTGGAGCACACACCTGGGCTCAGCAAGAAAGGCGGAGAGACAGGCAGCAATGGCAGCCCACACACTAAAGGCATGTCACCCCTCTCGTGTCCTGTGAACGCTGGACCCAGTTGGATGGCCGTGCCTCGTCCCCTCCCTGTGGACACTCATTAATGATCATTTCTCTTGGTTCCAGGTATTTTCCTACGTAGCCACTCTGCTCTACGTGGTCCACGCTGTGTTTTCTTTAATCAGATGGAAATCTTCGTAAAGCAATAGAACTACTGCTGAAAACCCAGATGGTGTTAACTGATTAGCCCACCTTCCGGCATAAGTTTTTAGAATGCAGAAATGCTGTCAGTGATGGAAAAAAGAAAACAAACCAGAAAAAGAAAAAAACCCACAAAATCCACGCTCTGTCCCTTGCGGGTGTCGTGTTTACTCTCCCATGTTCCTTCATGTCCCAGGTTCGGGGCTTGCTATGTTTAACCTCCAACTACTGTGCTGTCTTTCCTGTTTGTAAAAGGGCACCTTCTAGTTTGGGGGTGGGAAGTGGGAACTGTGATCTGAAAAAGAAACAAAGATCCCCTGCTGAGCCCTGAACCGGATCTTGAGAACTGCCTCTTGGAATTTTCTACAGGCTCTTTTGGGCACCCCATCCTGTGGCGTGTTTCTCAGTCTTCATGGATATTCTGCATGTCATGATGAACTCACCTAACAGATATTTTCAGATGTCCATGGTGGAAGATGATAACCCTTTGAAATATCTTATAAAGTATCTTTATGTTCAATACTTTTGTAGGGTGTTTTTTGGGTTCTGTTTTGAATTTCTCAGGATCAGGAAGACCATCATTTCAGCTTTCTATCTGAGGAATCTTTGGACTTAACCTGAGTCTCAAGAAGCAGCATCAGGTGGCAGCTCAGACGATGCTGTGTACTCCCAGCCGCTGCAGGCTCAGAGCTCGGTGCCAGGGACCCCACCCTCCCAGCAACATCAGCCCAGATGGCTTCCTTTCTCTGGAAACTGACCAAGTGCCATCCTGGGGGCCACCTCCTCTTACCTACAAGGCACAGTGGCCTGTGCCCAGTTAGAACTTCCTTAAGCCAAAAGCAAAGTACAGAATCTCTTCTCACTCTTTGTAACATTGATCAGCACTGGGCAGTGTGCTCTGTTTCAGTTAGTGATGTAGATACTAAGTTGTTTGTAGAACTTCCTTGGGCCACCCCATCAGAGAGAAAGGGGACCAGGTTACAGAGTAAAAGAAGTACAATGACAAGGGGTGAATGCTATGTTTGGGGTATGAGATGCCTGAGTTAAAAGGAGACAGGATGATTCAAAGAAGGGGACTCAGCTGGGAGTCTGGCAAACCCAGCTTCCCTGTTAAAAAATGCTCTTTTATGCCATGGCTCAAAGAAGTTAATGACATTCCAGAGCTGGGACACAGCAACAGGTGCCTCTCAGACCTGCCAGTTCCCAGCCACGGAGGTATGTGGGTAGACAACGCACAACCTCCGGCTAGCAGCCATGGAGAACAAAGATTCAGGCCTCAAATGAAGGGTTGAATCAGTTGGCATTTTACTCCCTTTCCAACGTGGAGATCCTGCGACTACAGTAGATAGTAGTGGTATGTTCAAGAGGTCCTTTATTATTCCAGGGTACTCGGTACCAGAAACCAATCACTTTTAGTGGGTCCACTTAAAATAGCCAAGATTTCACAGTAAATCATGAGCAAAAAGGTCTGATTGGGGCTTTATCTTAACAAATTAAACTACAAATAAAGAAATAATAGGAAGTTTGCTACATGTTTGACAACATTTGCAATCAAGTGTCCGTTGAGGAAAGTCTCATTTTTTTTTTTTCCAACAAAACCGTCCAATTGCATTACAGGAAGCCAACAACACGATAGCAACCAGGCTCATTTTTTTTTTTTTTTTTTTTTTACTTCCATCAGAAATCCTTAGTTTCCCAAGGATTTCTCAATGTTTTGAAATTTTAATCAGTTCCTTTAAATAAATTTTCATATAGTCTTTCTCTATTTCCTCTTATTCAGTTGCAAACTGGTTTAACTATAAATCCTTTGAGTCGGAAGCTTTGCAGATGATTCCCTGGCTCCACTTTCTTGTTCCTTCTTTCCCTAAGCATTTTTAGTTTTTTGGGGTTTTTTTTTTTTCTTTTTTGAGCTGAGTTTCCCTCTGTAGCCCAGGCTGGAGTGCAGTGGCACTATCACAGCTCACTGCAGCCTTGACCTCCGGGGCTCAGGTGATCCTTCCACTTCAGCCTCCTGAGTAGCCGGGACCACAGGCACGCACCATCACACCCAGTTAATTTTTTTTTATTTGTTGTAGAAGTGAGGTCTTGCTATGTTGCCCAAGCTGGTCTTGAACTCCTGGGTTCAAGCAATCCTCCCACCTCAGCCTCCTAAAGTTCTGAGTTAATAGGTGTGAACCATCACACCTGGCCCCCTAGGCATTTTTAAAACCTGCAATTTCATTTTGTATTTGACTTGCATCTTCTTCGCATGGGATGTGAAAGGGATGAGTGAGACTTCACACCAGTCTTAGAATATGCCCTCTTCTGGTTTGCCCTGCCTACCCCACTTCCTGATCTACTCATTTCCTTACTCCTGCATCATCTCAGTGCTCAGTTCTGTAACTAGCTATCTCATGCTCATGGGTACAAGTGCACGGTGAATGGGCAGCTGTGCAGCTAAGGATGCTGTTCCTCTGGGAACCCATGATGTCTGGGAACCCACGATGCCTGGGGAGAAGGGGGTTGGGAATGACAACATTGAAGATGCCAGCTGGGCAACAGCCAAAAGTTTACTCAGAACACAGAGGTTAGCTGCACCTGCTGGGTGCTGGGACCATTGGCTCCTCAAGGATTGGAATGACATCTGGTCCTCAAAGTTTCTTGGTGCTGGCACACCTCACCTTTCTGCCTCTGGGTCTTGCACAGGAGACGACCTCCTCTGGGACATATCCCGGCGCCACCCCAAAGGCAGTGAGCATTCTTTAAATGCTGCCTGTTTGGTCACCCTAACTTGGATCAAGGGTCAAGCAGCACCAACACCCAAACGTGACTGTCCTAAGGATCCAAATTCACATCTGTGTAGCCTTCTTCCCTGCCATTTTGGGGGCTCCTGTCTTGGGTACTGAATACGCACTGTACATATATGAGGGGGAGATCCCCAAAAAACAGAAGTATATTTTGGAGGGCGGTCCTCTTGTAGTGCCAGCTTCCCCCACTAGGTGAGTGTTCTAGGAACCCATCAACATCAATATACCAGCTAGTATTGTTGTGAGAGGCTGTGTTCATCTTTAGTTAATTTTTTTTTTTTTGGAGAGTCTTTCAACATGTTTGCCCATTTTGTGATGGGTGATTTATGAGTGCACTTGCCCGCACTGCGCTGAGTGTTCAGCAGTTTTTGACCCAAAACAGCGTGATCCTCGTGCACTACCCTCACAATTTGCCTGATCTCTCCCAGAGCAACTTTTTTTGTTTCTCTGGATGAAAAAAAAGTCCTCAGAGGGAAATGCTTTGTTGATGTGGAAAAGGTGAAACCAGAAAAAACGGCAGAAACACTAAAAAGGCATCCAAATCGATGAGTTCAAAAACTGTTTTGAGCAGTGGATAAAGTGTCTCAATAGGTGTATTGCATCAAACGGAGACTTCTTTGAAGGTGACTGAAGTTTAAGCATGTAAGAATAAATACACAATTTTCTATAAGTAACTTCCAGGCATTTTTGGAATACCCCCCCCTCATATATGGCCTCCTGTGGTCCTATATCATTCTACAGGTGCGGAAACTGAGACTCAAGAGTCTGGTGGGACATGGAGCTAGATTTGGGGCCAGCTCCTTCTGTCCCTGAAGGTCTGTGCTTGATTAGTACCCTAGGGCTCCCAGACATGTCCCCATGAGGGTTTGTTCTCAGCTTGGGAAGTAGCAGTAAGATTTCGTGGTGGATATGATGCTGGTGGGCAGGGGCCTTCAGTGGGAGTGAAGCCAGGCATTCAGGACAGCACCAGACCACCAGCGAGGCCTGTACAGGACAAGTCACCAAAGCCAGGTCCTCTATTCCCTCCTGGAGAGGAGCTGACTGCTTGGAGCTGCAGTCACAGTAATGCCAGTTCCAGTAGTAGCTACTAGGTGCTACTTTGCAGTCCCCACGGAGCTAAAGTCCACCCAGTACTTAAAGAAGGTAAAAAACTGGCTTTTTTAAAAAAGTTGTAGTCCCGCTCTTGCTGTTGCCCAGGCTGGAGTGCAGTGGCATGATCACAGCTCACCATACCCTCAACCTTCTGGGATCAAGAGACCCTTCCACCTCCTCCTCCTGAGTAGCTGGGACTACAGGCATGTGCCACCCTGCCTGGTTAATTTTTTCATTTGTAGAGAGATGAGGTTTCTCTATGCTGCCCAGGCTGTTCTGAAACTCCTGGGCTCCAGGGATCCTCCTGCCTCAGTCTCCCAAAGTGCTGGGATCACAGGCATGAGCCACTACACCTGATCTAAAACTGCTTGTTTTTAAGTTCATAGAATAAAGAGCAAAGTCTTTCCAGGAGCCCAAGAAAGGATTATGAAGAAGCTAATGTCTATGATGTGACCAACAGCCAAAGCTTGCAGAACAGGTCAAACCATAGTCGGCCACTTCACTCTTGTCCCCACCAAGGTGTGGACCCAGCAGAAAATGGGACGGCTTCCCTTCTACCTTACACAAGGAGGGTCTGGACTGACCAGGCCTCATGAGTGGCTGCTAAGGCCCCCCGCCTGTCAATTAACCCAGTGGCCTGTGTGCTGCCTGTGGACACACAGGAACGTTCTGCACCCAGCCAGGTGCCAGGAGAGCACAGGGCTAGCGCTCAGTAAACACAGCTGCATGAGTGAGCATGCCCAGCACCCCAGGGCTGCTCTGGATGGCCTGTCTTCATGCATGTCTGTCCTCTGGCCTCTCGGGATATGATAGAGAAATGAAACCTTATGGTGGACACATGCCAGGTGGAAGGGAACTTCAGGGCGGGACTGGGGGAGGTGCAGTGCAGCGAGGCGTTTGGGACAGTGGTTGGGACTACTCCAGTGCAGCTTTGACCAGACTGATTTGGTGAGTCAGTACACTCCTTCCTGCTTTCTCCAGCCCTGAGTAGCTACACGGGGGGCTTACGGTTAATTATGGACATACTGGTGGGGAGGGAGTGTGTCAAGGGAGGGCCAGCAGCGAAAGACAGCTATGGGTCAGATCCAACCAGGACATTTTGGAGTCTCTGACCTGTGACTTCACTGGCTGTGGTTCCCTTGTGGCTTCATGGGGGCTCTGGGAGACCTTCTGGGGACATCTTCCTGGTGGCCTTCCTTGTGCAGGGCAGGGAGGCCTGGGAGATCTCCCCTGAGAGCCAACCTCCTGCCTCACCATTCTGCACACAGTGTGTCCCGTCGGACCTGCCCTTCTGCAGAAAACACAGTTTAAGGAAACTGGGCTTTGTCAACACTCTAGAGCCAAATTCTAAAAAAGTATCTCTTCTCAGCACTCCTGCAGGCTGTAGGACTGTTTTTGCAAAGCAGCCCAAATGGAGAATTTAAGGCCTCCTTACCCTGACCTTAAAGAGGCAGCAAAGGGTCCGTGCTGCCAGCCGTGGGCAGGAGCGAACCGGCCTTCAGGGCCCACACAAGGGCCTCTTGTTCTGGGAATCAATTGGGGCTGGTGTGGGGTCACAATGGGGCCTTTCAACGAGACAAAGCGCCTCTGGCCAGGCTGAGTGTCCCTGCACATGTGGGCATCCGCCCAGAGCATTTAAAATAACGCGATTTGGAAAAACAGATTTAAAGTGATTCTCCCCACTCTCTGCATGATTCAATGGTCTTTGTTCTGTCTCCATCATATGCAGTCATGAAAGTTTCCAGGCATTAAGGCACTTCAGGCAGCTGGGCTCCTCTCTGTGACTTCTCTCTTCTTTCATAGGTAACTGAGGACAGTCACATGTCAGGCTCTCTAGATGGTATCCTGTGTGATTCGTGCAGGAAGCTTAGCTGCCAAGACTTCCTTCGGCAAGCACACACTTGTCAAGAACCCGACAGGAGGCAGACACCCAGCAACGCGAAGGACAAGGCGACGTGCCAATGCCACTGGGTATAAGGTGCTGCATGAAGTGTTTTACATTTTCCCTTAGTCCTTGTGACAACTTTATGCAGTAGACACCATCTGGCTGAGGAATCTGAGGCACAGAGAGGTTAAGTGAGTTCCCCAAGCTCACACAGCAAGTAGGTGTAGATTCTAGTTCCAGCAGACGGATTGGTCCCCAAGGTTAATTTATGCACTGCAGTTCACTGTGACAGGGTCCCTGCCCCTCTAGAAGCAAGACATGCCAAGAAGTCCTCTACACCCCCAACACTGGCTTCATGAATACTAATGGCTCCAAATGTCACTTGGGGAGTGTCAGGAAAACCCGGCCGGGAATCAGACCTGCTGCAGAGGTGTGTCTGAGATGAGGGAGACTTTGCCAAGCAAAGTAGTCAGGAAGGGCTTCCATGACAGAGCAAGGGTGATGGGGCCAGGTGTGTGTTTCAAGAGGTTATGAGGGCTGAGCACGGTGGCTCAAGCCTGTAATCCCGGCACTTTGGGAGGCTGAGGCGAGAGGATTGCCTGACCCGCAGGTTCAATACTAGCCTGCACAACTTGATGAGACCTCATCTCGACAATCAATCAAAAAATTAGCCAGGTGTGGTAGTGCACTCCTGTAGTTCTGGCTACTTGGAAGGCTGAGGTGGAGGGATCGCCAGAGCCCAGCAGGTTGACGCTGGGGTGGCCGTGAGCGTGATTAAGTTTAACAAAAGATATGAGAGGAGGACTAAAAAAATCCGGAATTTATTTATAAAAAATTGTGTTTATTCTTACATGTTTAAACTTCAGTCACCTTCAAAGTAC
>NW_007171632.1:75359-101875 GCF_000164805.1 Carlito syrichta | reverse complement strand
CAGAGCCCAGCAGGTTGACGCTGGGGTGGCCGTGAGCGAGCCACTGCACTCCAGCCTGGGCAACAGAGTGAGACTCCGACTCAAAAAAAAAAAAAGAGGTTATGAAGGCCTGAGGTGCTCCTGAACACAGGGCTGAAGCCGGACTTTCACCCAAAGCACAAAATCTGTGGAGATATTGGTTGGGCAGTGGCAGCTGCCCAGCTGAGATATGCTGTGGGTGTGGACAGTGGCATGGATGGGCAGACAGGCTGGACCAGGAGGTGGGGTACTCCTGACCAGATTTTGGTGAACCAAGAGCCAGCAGAAGGGTGTCGTCAAGGGCATGGATGCTTTATGGAGAAATATGCGGCCCAGTTAAGCTGGGGACAATTTGGTAAATTATATTAAGCGACCTCAAGATAAAAATCTACAAAGAAACTTACCAATAAAAAATGGTTAGCCAGCTGTAAACCAGTTGCTGTTAGCTCAGTGGCAAACAAAGAAAGCAGTCAACTACTGTTGTTCATTAACCCTACCTGGCTGCCTTACAAATTTCTGGCACAGCATGTAGTTGATTTGCAAACTTCTTCATGTTCCACAGGCAATTCCCCCAGCCCACACTGACATAGTCTGACTACTGTCTGATCTAGTCCCTGAGCATCATGCACAAGCCCCCAGCACACTCTAGGCACATTGTACCATGAATGTTAGTCATGGCGATGCACTCAGCCAAGCTCACATGCCACCTCCTCCAAGGAGCTCCAACTGTCCTGCTCCTGAGTATCCTGGCTCCCTACTCCCCCACTCCTCTGTCCTTAAGCCTGCAAGCCTTGTCCCCTGACCTCACCCCCCAAACCCCATCACCTCTCAGGGTCTCAGGGTCATCAACCACCCTGCCTGGCTCCCTGCCAATGTTCACCCATGCCCACTTCTCAACAGGATAACATGAGGCTGGAAGGACTGAGAGGCTCTACGCAGCCCTTAGGATCCACTGTGGAGAAGGAAGACGAGGTGAGTTGGTCCCGAGGGACCTTCCTATAACTCATTGCTGTCACCAAAGCCAGGAAGGGATGGCAAGCAAGGGGAGCACTGGTGGACAGACAGCATGTTTTCACGGGCTTCTCACTTCAGTCGGGGTTGGGGCCTCCAGTCTTGGCCTGTGCCCCACCTCAGGCAAACAATGACAGGAATGCACACCGAGACATCGTGCCCAGCCAAGCCGGCCTTGGCGGCCAGATGCTGCGATATGGCCTGCCCTGCCCTCCATCCCACTCAGCCGAGCTGGGCAGTTTGCTGACCCCTGCTGCTAACAGACAAAGGATGGCCAAACTACTCGGTGAGTGTGCCCACAGGGTGCTCTCCCTGGCATGGCCCCCTGCTATAATGGAAGGGGCAGGGGTCTCTGGCCTCATTCGGCTAGAAGGTACTGGGGAGAGAGATTGTGGGGAGACAGAGAATGTCAGCCATGTGGTGGGCGTCAGGCCCTGCCCCTGCACAGATGGAGCCAGGCAGAAGTATTGCAGAGACTCATGCGCGCTTGAAGCTCCCTGCCTCCGAGTCTTTCTTCCCTGAGCACCTGTTCCCCCTCCCCTACTCCCAGCCCCCAGGCCTGGCTGGATACGTGTTCTCAGCTGCCCGAGCTCCCCATTGAGCCTTAAAAGGGCTACCGCTCCCAAAGGTGCTTGCATTTTGCCAAAAACCCTTGAAAATCCACCAAAAAAAAAAAAAAAAAGACTTTCATGTGGTGTACGTGGAGATTTGGAAGGCAGAAAACTAACATTCACCAAGTGCTTACAATACACCCAAAACAGGAAAAGTGAGGACCTTTTGACCTCCTGGGACCCAGATGAGACTTTTGTGAAGAAGACAATTGCCTGGCACTGTTTGTGTTCTGTGTTGTTTTCGGCGGAAGGAATTCAAGCATTTCACACCACGGGCATGCAGGCCTCTGTCCCTGACAGTGGCCTCATCTGGACAGAGAATTCAGGTTCAGCAGAGGTCAACAGGTTCACGTCTGCTCATTTTTCCCTGTCCTGAATGTTCCGTCTCAATGAGAATGTTCTTCCTGCTGGGGCGGGAGAACACATCTACAGGGAATAGATCCTGCCCCCCGTCCCCCGCCACAAGTCTATGAGGAGCAGTAAGAAAGCCCCCAACGGACTTGAGCGAACTCCAGATAAAGTTATGTCCCAGACAAATGCGAGAAAGGGCAGATGTGGCTACAGAGAGGTCTGCGGCAAGCTGTCAGAGAGCAGGCAGAAGTGCAAGGGGTGGGGATAGATCAGAGAGCCCCTTCCTTTCTCAGGCACCAGTTGGCAGCCACGGATTTGGTGTCTTGATTTCTGCGTGGCCTTGGCTCCTTGGGGCTTCCACATCAGCACTTAGACCAATGCAAAGGGCAAAGCCACTGTCTGCCACTTGCCCAGATGGTGGGCACCAGGGACCTCTCCTTGTTCCCTAGCGTGCACACTGTCTCATTCTCTCTCTCTTTCTCTCTCTCTCTCCCCTCCTCTTCTCCCACCCTGCGTGCTAAGAAACACTCTGTGGCTTCAGAGACTTGGTGCATTCCTGTCTCCAAAGGCAGGGCCTCAGCCAGCAATTGAAACAATGAAAAACTCTCTCCTCAAGCCCCTCTAGGTCACCCCCTTTGGTACAGTGAGAAACTTCACTTCCTACTTCTAAAAATAAGATTTTAAAATGTGTGGGGTTTTTTTAAAAGCAGGATTTATTGAGAAGACAGAAAAGCTCTCACAGTGGGAGGGGACCCGAAGGGGCTGCCCTTAAACATGTTTTTTTAAAGAAACTGCCCCATTTTTTAAAGAAATTTTTCAAAGAATTTCCCCATTGCCTTGGACCTCCCTGGGCCTCTTCTTCCTGCCGTTCGTTCCCCCTCTACAAACCTACCTCTGTCTTCCTGGTCACATGGAGCCAACCCACTCCCAGACCTCAGGCCTCCTTCCAACATACCTCTTACCCCACAATCTTCAGTGGTTGCTCTGCTCCCTGGTGGGTCTTCCCACAGCATGAACTCAAACCTCTGCCTTCTTCAAGACAACACCACGACCACCAACCAAAAACAGATCAAGAAATAAACACGCAAAAACAAAAATACGAAAAACGAACAGCCACCCAAATCCAACAAAACCCTCCATCAATCCTGTTCCTCCTCTCCCCTTCACAGCCAGACCCCTTGAAAGAGTTGGTGCCGCGGCTCTGTTCATTCCTTCACCTCCAACGCCCTCTTTTCAGTTGCATTAGTCATTCTTAAATCTTTGTCTTTATCAAGTTTTGATATGCACATGGTTTGAAGAGTTCAAATATTTTCATAAGACCCCACAGCATTACCCTGTATACCTACTGTCTCTTCCCCTAGAGGTAAACATTTTTATATCTTGTGGTTGATCTTATTAGTATTTGCCACTGCACAAAAATAATAAGTCTGTATCGCAGCTTCTTGAGTTTCTTAGATTTAGGGTTTTTTTTTTTATACAGACTCTTCACTATATGATGAGAGTTTAAACTTTCCCTCCTCCATCCCCCCCATATTTACTTCCTTTGTCCTCCTGTAATGTTACATAGTAATCTTGTGAGCTCAGAATTCATTCATTGTTTTTTTTTAAATTGGGGTCTCACTCTGTCATGTAGGCTGGAATGCAGTGGTACAATTGCAGCTCACTGCAGCCTCCACCTCATCCTACCACCTTAGCCTCCCGAGTATCTGGGATTACAAGCGTGAGCCACCACACCATCATTTTTTGATTTTTTTTTTTTTTTTAAGTCAAGGTGTTGCTGTGTTGCCCGGGCTGGTCTTGAGCTCCTAGGCTCAAGCGATCCTCTCGCTTCGACCTCATCAAGTGCTGAGATTACACACATGAGCCACTGCTCCGGCCAGAACTCATTATTTATAGTACTGTATTAAACTATGTAATGCTATTCAGAGAAAGGCCATTCAGTGTGCCATAACTATTTCCCCTTTCTTTTAATTTGTTTCCTGTAAAGCTAATAATTGCCTGTGGTTCTTGGTTTTGTGTTTTTTTTTTTTCAAGAGAAGGTGTTTATTTTCTTCTATTTACTTATCATTAATTCAATCCAAACCCAGTGACAGTTTTCTAAATCTCCCTCAAGATCATCAGACACATAAGGTATTCTGTCAGCTCCCTCTTTCTGGGGAAGTCTCTCCCAGAGCCTACCCACCCTGTTGCCCTCTTTTCTGTAGTCCACACAGCTTTTGCCTTTTGCTTGGATCATTCATTTGGGAGAACACATGCTCCAGTAACTTCCTAGGAAACTGTTTAATGGGAGTTGAAGTGATTGGTTTTTAAACGGTTCCTGTTTTAAAATGCTGTCTTTTGCCTTCACACTTACTAGTTTAACTGGGAATGGAATTGGGGTTAAAAGTAATGTTCCTTCACAATGTGGGACGCATTGCTCTGCTGCATTCAAGTTCCCAGAGGTAATGTTTCTTGGGTAATTTCCACTCCCCTGTTTTTCTCTGTACTATTTTGGACCTTCTATTCTTTGCATTTAAGATTTTCTGAACAGGTTCTCTAAGCTTCTTTGTTTTACTGTCTTCTTTCTATTTGTCATTTTGCTCTACTTTCTGAGAGGTTCTTCAAATTTGTCTTCCAGTCCTTCTATTGAGTTCTTCATTTTTATTGTTGCTTTTGTAAAAACTTATTTTCAGGCACTCTCCTCTGTCCTCTGATTTTCCTTTTCGGTGGCATCCTTCTTTGCTTCTATTGATTCTATGGATTTATTATCTTTTCTTTACTTTTTTTCCCTCGGAGGATATTAATAACTTTATGGATGCTCTTTTCTTCCTTTATACTTGCTTTTTCTGCTTATTTTGACCTTTCTGTTTTATACTAAAGGCATTTCTGGGATGCATGGTGATCTTTGGTTAATAGCTGGTATTTTAAAATCAGCTTTGTTGAGGCATAATTTGCATTAAATAAAATGCACTCATTTTGCACATATATTTTGATAAGTTTAGCAAATATATGCACCCATGTAACAACCACCACTATCAAGATAGGGAACAGTTTCATCATATTAAAAAATTACCCTGTGCCCTTTTCTTCTTCTTTTTTTTTTTTTTTTTTGAGTTGAGTCTCACTCTGTCGCCTAAGCTGGAGTACAGTGGCACGCTCGCTGCCACCCCATCCTTCTGCCTCAGCCTTCCAAGTAGCTGGAACTACAGGCACACTCTACCATGGCCAACTAATTTTTTATTTATTTATTGTAGAAATGAGGTCTTGCCAAGTTGCTATAGCAGGTCTTGAACCCATGGCTCAGGCAGTCCCCTCACCTCAACCTCCCAAAGTGCTGAGATTAAATGCTGAGCCACCAATCCCGGCCCCTTGTGCCCTTTTCAAACAATCCCCATCATCCTCACCCCTCAGTCCCATGCACCCACTAATCTACTCTTTGTCACTATGGAGTATATTTGTAATTTCTGGAGGTTTATATAAATAAAATCTTACAGAATATATTCTTTGTGTCTGGATTCTTTTGCTCAGAATGGTGTGCATGAAATGTATCCATGTTGTTGAGTGTTTAGTAATGCGTTCCTTTTAATTTATTTCTTTTTTTTTTCTAGTAGCCCATTGTATAACATACCTTTGTTCATCCATCCATCAGTGGACATTTGGATTGGCTCAGTTTGGGCTATTAACACTAAAACGGCTAAGAGCACTTACATATGTGTAGCCTTATGTTTTCTTTATTCTTGGGAAAACTCCTAGTTGTTGAATGACTAGGTCATATGGTCAGTGAATATCTGTTTATAGGAAGCATCAAAATGTTGTCCCAAATGGTTGTACCAGAAATATGAGAGTTCTAGTTTCTCCACATTCTTCCCAACAATTGCTATCATCAGTCTTTTAAAGTTTAACAATTCCTGTGGTAGCCTATTGAGGTTTTAATATGCCTTTCCCCAATAATTAACGATGTTAAACAATTTTTATGTGATTATTGGTCATTTGTATATCTTCTTTTGTAAAGTGTACACTCAAATATTTTGCACACTTTCACTTGTGGAATAAGTAGATGGATTTGATTATTGTTCATCACAGTAGTTACATTCTATAAAGTCACCATAAACACTGAATTAGCAAACACTGAACACCTGCTTCTAGGATAAATATAGGATTAGATTCCTATGATACTATGGTTATGACCTTTTTGTCGGCTGATAAATGCATAACCTTGTTTGGTGTGTATTTCTGTTTAGAGACATCATATTAAATGTGTTTTGTTGATTCATTGACATTGAACTAATGACCAACAGTTCAATGTAACTTACTCCTGAACAAAGTTTATCTGACACATGTATTTCTCTGTAAGGCATATCACAGCCTTTTTGTGCTTAAGAACATTAGATAGCACTTGAGCACTGTACTTGAGGGCCATTTCAAACAGAAAAATCGCCACACAATTTCACAAAAAGCACCCAATGTGAACAATGGGGCACTAAATAGACCACAAAAAAGACACTTGTTTATAGTATGAGAACTGAAACATAAAGGCGGAGTGTCACATTGTTCAATTTGAAACAAGGAACTCAAGTTTTTTTTTGTTGCTCAGAACGTGTCCACAAATGACTGCAACAAGCACTATGAATATTGATTTTGGGATTACAAGTACATTATAGTGAATAGGTGAATTTGCAATACACAGAATCTGCAATTAATGAGAATTTGCAATACACAGAATCTGCAATTAATGAGAATCAACTGCATACACACACAAACACATATATATAGAGAGAGATACAAGACCCAAGTTGGATATAAGACCTTTGTCATATATACATATTGTGAATATTTTATCCCAGTCTGTGGCTTGTCTTTTCATTTTCTTAATGGTGTCTTTAGAAAAACAGAACATTTTATTTTTACAAAAACTGGCTTATCAATGTTTCTTTTTTTTTTTTGAGTTGGAGTCTCACTTGGTCGCCCAGACTGGAGTGCAGTGGCCGCTCCCGGCCACTGCAGCCTCGCCTGCTGGGCTCCGGCAATCCTTCAGCCTCAGCCTTTCGAGTAGCCGGAATTACAGGCATGTGCTACCACGCCCGGCTGATTTTTTGATTTATTGTAGAGATGAGGTCTCGCTGCCCAGGCGGGTCTCGAACCCGCGGGCTCAGGCAATCCACTCACCTCAGCCTCCCAAAGGCGCGGGATTACAGGCTGAGCCACCAAGCCCGGCTATCAATGTTTCTTTTTATGATTTCTTTTTTTGTGTGTTTCTAAGGAGTCTTTGCTTATTCCAAAGTCTTGAAGAGTTTTCCCCAGATTATCATTTTAAAATGCTATTTTTAAAAAGTAGAGTTGGGGGTACAAGTGTGATTTTGTTACATGGATATATTGCGTAGTTGTGAAGTCGGGACTTTTAGTGTAACCGTCACCCAAACAGCGTACACTGTGCCAAATAGGTAATTTCTCTTCCCTCATCTCCTCCCACCTACTCACCTTTTACTTTTGTTTTTGCTTTTATTTGGGGTCAGGGTCTCACTCTGTCACCCAGGCTGGAGTGCAGTGGCACAGTCACAGCTCACCACAGCCTCAGCCTCCTGGACTCAATTTATCCTCCCGCCTCAGCCTCCCAAAGTAGTTGGGACTACAGGTGCACGCCACCACACCTGGCTAATTTTTTTTTTTTTTTTTTTTTTGTAGAGACACTATTTGTCCCAAGCTGATCTTGAACTCTTGGGCTCAAGCAATCCTCCTGCTTCAGCTTCCCAAAGTGCTGGGATTACAGGCGTGAGCCACCATGCCCGGATCTCCTCACCTTTTTTAGTCTCCAATGCTATTATTCCACTGCTCCTTATGTCCATGTGTACGCATTATTTAGCTTCCACTTCTAAGTGGGAACATGTGATATTTGACTTTCTATTGCTAGTCCTATTCATGTTGCTAAAAAGAAGTTTTCATTCTTTCTCATGTCTGGGGATTAGTCCATTTTATATATATATACATATATCACATTTTCTTTATCTGATCATCCACTGATGGACACTTTGGTTGACCCATCATGATTTCACTATTGTGAATAGTGCTGCAGTAAACATGCAAGTGCTGAGCTGAGCACGATGGCTCACACCTGTGATCGCAGCACTTTGGGGGGCCGAGGTGTGAGGATTGCTCAAGGCCAGGAGTTTAAGCCCAGTCTAGGCAACACAGTGAGACCTTTTCTCTACAAAAAAAATAATAAATTAACTGAGCATGGTGGCACACACCTGCAGTCCCAGCCACTTTGGAAACTGAGGTGGGAGGATTGCTTGAGCCCAGGAGTTTGAGGCTGCAGTGAGCTGTAATCATGCCACTGCACTCCAACCAGAGTGACAGAGTGAGATCCTGATTCAATAAAGCAAAAAACAAAACAAAAAAACAAGTGCTAGTGCCTTTTAAAATATAATAATGTATTTTTCTTTGGATAGATGCCCAATAGTGAGATTGCTGGATCAAATGATAGTTCTATTTTTAGTTCTTTGAGAAATCTCCATACTGGTTTTTCATAGATGTACTCATTTACATTCTCACCAACAATGGATAAGCGTTCCCTTTTCTCCACATTGTCACCAACATCTGTTGTTTCTGATCTTTTAATAATGGCCATTCTGACTGGGGTAAGATAGTATCTCATTGTGGTTTTAATTTGCATTTATCTGATGATTAGTGATTGTTGAGCATTTTTTCATATTTTTTTGGCCACTTGTCTTATTTTTCTAACAGACAGGATCCCACTCTGTTGTCCGGGCTGGAAGTAGAGAGGTGCAATTATAGCTCACTGCAGCCTCAAACTCCTGGACTCAAGTGATCTTCCTGCTTCAGTGCCCTGAATAGCTAGGGTTACAGGTGCATGCCACCATGCCTGGATAATTTTTTTTTTTTTTGTAGAGATGTTGCCCAGGTAGGTCTCAAACTCCTAGCCTTAAGTGATCTCCTTGTCTCAGCTTCCCTCCCAAAACACTACATGAACCACCACACCTGGCCAATATGTCCTATTTTGAAAAATGTCTGTTTATGTTCCTTGCCCACTTTTTAATGGGGTTATTTGTTTTTTTGTTGTTGAGTTCCTTGTAGATTCTGCATATTAGTCTTTTGTCAGATGCATAGTTCGCAAATATTTTCTCCCAATCTATTGGTTTTCTGTTTACTTTTTGATGATTTTTCTGTGCAGAAGCTTTTTAGTTTAAGTCTCATTTGTCTATGTCTGGTTTTGTTGCATTTCCTTTTGAGGTCTTAGTCATAAATTCCTTGCCTAAGTCAATGTTCAGAAGCTTTTCTAGTATTTTTATAGTTTCAGGTCTTACATTTAAGTCTGTAATCCATAATGAGTTAATTTTTGTATATAATGGGAGATAGGAGTCCAATATCATTCTTCTGTAAATAGCTACAATTTTCCCAGCACCATTTATTGAATATAGTGTCCTTTCCCCAGTGTATATTTTTGTGAACTTTGTCAAAGATCAGTTAGTTGTAGCTATGTGACTGTATTTATAGGTTCTTAATCTGTTCCATTGATCTATTTGTCCATTTTTATACCAGTATCATGCTGTTTTGGTTACTATGGCCTGAAAGTATAATTTGAAATCAGGTAACATGATACCTCCAGCTTTGTTCTTTTTCTTAAAATTGTTTTGGGTTTTTTTTCGTTTCATATGAATCTTAAGATTTTTTTTCTTATTTTGTGAGAAAAGATGTTGATAATTTGATAAAAAATTTCATTGGATCTGTGCATTGTTTTGGGCATTAGGGTAATTTTAGTGATACTGATACTTCTAATGCATGAGCATGAATGTTTTCTCATTTGTCTGTGTCATCTATGTTTTTTTAAGTCAGTATTTTGTGGTTCTCCTTGTAGATATTTTTCACCTCATTGATTAAATGTATTTTATTTCTAGGTATTTTATTTTTTTGAGTAGCTACTGTAAATGGAATTGAGCTCTTGATTTGGTTTTCAGCTTGACTATTATTGGTGAATAGAAATTCTACTGATTGCCGGGCTTGGTGGCTCAGCCAGTAATCCCGCGCCTTTGGGAGGCTGAGGTGAGTGGATTGCCTGAGCCTGCGGGTTCGAGACCCGCCTGGGCAGCGAGACCTCTTCTCTACAATAAATAAAAAAAAATCAGCTGGCCGTGGTAGCGCACGCCTGTAATTCCGGCTACTCAGAAGGCTGAAGCAGAAGGATTGCCGGAGCCCAGCAGGTGAGGCTGCGGTGGCCGGAAGCGGCCACTGCACTCCAGTCTGGGCGACCGAGTGAGACTCCAAGTCAAAAAAAAAAAAAGAAATTCCACTGATTTTTGTACATTGATTTTGTATCCTGAATCTTTACTGAATTTATGTATCAAGTTTAGGAGTCTTTGGAGGAGTCTTTAGGATTTTCCAAGTATAAGTTTCCATCATGGACAAATAGAAATAGTTTGACTTTCTCTTGTCTGTTTGGATAAGCTTTATTTCTTTCTCTTGTCTGATTGCTTGTCTAGGACTTCCAGTACTATGTTGAGTAGAAGTGGTGAAAGTGGTCATCCTTGTCTTGTTCCAGTGATGAGGAGGAATGCTTTCAACTTTTCTCCATTCAGTATGGTGTTGGCTGTGGGTTTGTCATGTATGATTTTTTATTATTTTGAGGTATGTTTCTTCTATGCCTGTTTTGTTGAGGGTTTTTGTTATGAAGGGATGCTAAAATTGTATCAAAATAATTTTTCTGCATGGAGATGATTGTATGGTTTTTGCTTTTCATTCTGTTTATGTGATGAATCACATGTATTGATTTGTGTATATTGAACCATCCTTGCATCCCTAGAATAACACTCACTTGATTGTGGTACATTACCTTTTTGGTGTGCTGTTGGATTTGGTTTGCTAGTATTTCATTGAGGATTTTTGCATCCATAGTCTTCAAAATATTGACCTGTAGTTTGTTGTTGCTATTGTGTCCTTGCCTGGCTTTGATATAAGGATGATACTGGCATTATAGAATGAGTTAGAAAAGATTCCCTCTTCTGGATTTTTTGGAAAAGTTTCAGTAGAATTGATACCAGTTTTTCTTTGTATATCTGGTAGAATTCAGCTGTAAATCTGGTCCCTTGGATTTTTATGTTATTGTTGTTGTTGGAAGTTTTTTTATTACTGATTTTATCTCCTTATTCATTATTTGTCTGTTCAGGATTTCTATTTCTTCCTAGTTCAATCTTGGGAGAGTAGATTTTCAAGAATTTATCTATTTCCTCTAGATTGACCAGTTTGTGGGCATAGAGTTGTTCACAGTAGTCTCATGATCTTGTATATTTCTGTGGTATCAGTTGTAATGTCTTCTTTTTCATTTCCAATTGTGTCTGTTTGAATTTTCTCTCTCTGTCTCTCTCTCTCTCTTTTAATTACTCTAGCTAACAGTCTATCAATTTTGCTCATATTTTCAAAGAAACAACTTTTTGTTTTGTTGATCTTTTGTATTTTTTTTGTCTTAATTTCACTTACTTCTGTTCTGATCTTTGTTATTTCTTTTCTTCTGCTAGCTTTGGGCTTGATTTTTCTTGTTTTTCTAGCTCCTTAAGGTACAATGTTAGATTGCAAATTGTGATCTTTCTGTCTTTTTGACGTAGGCAATTAAGGCTATAAACATCTCTCTTAGCACAGCTTTTGCTCTGACCCAGAGGTTTTGGTATGCTGGATTTCCATTTTCATCCATGTCAATTATTTTTTTAATTTCCATCTTAATTTTTTCATTGACCCAAAGATTATTCAGAAACAGGTTGTTTAATTTCCATGTATTTTCATAGTTTTAAGAGTTCCTTTGGGTATTCATTTCTAGTTTTATTCTTCTGTGGTCCAAAAAGATATTGATATAATTTTATTTTTTAAAAATCTATTGAGGCTTTTTATGACCTAGTATATGGCCTATTTTGAAAAATGTTCCATGCACTGATGAGAAGAATATATATTCCACAGTTGTTGTATAGAACATTCTGTAAATTTCTGTTAGGTCCATTTGGTCTTGAGTTCAATTTAAATCCAGTGTTTCTTTGCTGACTTCCTGCTTCAGTATCTGCCTTGTGCTGTCAGTAGAGTGTTGAAGTCTCTCAATGTTATTATGCTGCTATCTCTTTAATTAGGTCTAGTAGTATTTGTTTTATGAATCTAGGTGCTCCAATGTTGGGTGCCTATATATTTAGGATTATTATAGTTTTTTGTTGAATTGATTCCTTTATCATTAAATAATGACCTTCCTTGTTTTTTTTTACAGTTGTTTGTTGATTTAGTGTCTGTTTTATCCCACATAAGTATACCAACTCCTGCTCATTTTTGGTTTCCATTTGTATGAAATATCTTTTATCTGCCCCTTTACCTTGGGTCTATAAGTATCTTTATCACTTAGGTGGATTTCTTGTAAGCAGCATATGATGGAATTCTGTTCTTTTATCCATTCTGTTATTCTGCCAGTCTCTGTCTTTTAAGTGGAGCATTCAGTCCATTTCCATTCTAGGTTAATGTTGATATAAGGGCTGGGATTATAGGCTTGAACTACAGTGCCTGGCCGGCTATTTTGAAATATTTACTTAGTACATCTGATATTTAATTTTGGTTAGAATCCATTGCTGGAGAGTGAGTGTGACCCTTTGAGGGTTTCCTAATACTTTGCTTTTTCACATCACCAGAATTTTTTCTCTGGTCCCTCTCATCTGGATAAACTATTTCTTCTTCTCATTTTTTAATTGACTTTGGTTTAGAAAGGATTTTTTTCCCCCTTTGAGGATATGACTATAGTGTATGTTGTGCATGATCACTTGACTTTGGTTCTGGGTGATTTCAGTGGCGAAGATTCTGTATGAGTTCCTTGGTTATAGATGGCCTTTGTGTGAAATGCTGGTTGTAGTAGCAATGTATTAGGCACATGTGTAGGCTCACTACCTTTTGTGAAGTGGGATCCCAAAGATCGCAAGAAGCTTATCTTTTTCCCCTGTGGCATGTGCTTATTTCAGCAGGTTTTGTATTGGGTTGTGCAGTTCAACCTCCAACCCAGTAGATGGAGGTTATAAGAAAGAATCAGTTCTATTCTTTCTGAGGAGAAATGACATCCATTCTCTTGTCAGTCATCTTTCACTCTGCGGCATAGAAAATCATAAGCCCAGTGTCTTCTGCTCCCTTCTAGGTGGTTTCCCAGTGCCAGTAGGTAGACAGGCGAAAAAAGAAATGTTATTGATTTGACTTCAATATTTAGGTTTATGTTCCATTTTGAGTTAGTTTTTGTGCAAAGCATAAAGCAAGGTTGAAGCAGGGCTCAGTGACTCATGCCTGTAATCCCAGCACTTTGGGAGCCTAAGATGGGAGGATTTCTTGAGCCCAGGAGTTTGAGGCTAGCCTAGGCAACATAGCAAGATCACATCTCTACAAGAAATTTAAAGAAAAAATTTTTTAAAAGTTGATATTTATTCTTTTCCTGTCCTTGCACATTGGTGCCTTTTAGAAACAACCTTCCCTGTCACTTGAGTGTAGAGTCAAGAAGGCACTAAAGTAGATGGGGATATTTAATCTGCCATATATACCATCCTTTCTGGAGAACCGCTTTTTATTTTCCATCCACTGCAATCTGACTTTGGATTCCACTATTCCACAAAAACTGCTCCTTCCAGGACACTAACTCCTTTCTGTCAAATACAATGGACCCAAATCAACCCTCATCTTCCTCCACTTCTCACTGGCCTGTGATCCTACTAGGCTTCCCCCACTTGATGTGTCCTCTTCTGAAGATTCCATATGTATCTTAGGATGGATCTTTCTACTTTGGCAAAACAATAGTCATTGAAATTTTAAGTATTCCATTGAATTTGTAGATCATTTTGAGTAGTATAGTCATCTTAGCAATATTAAGTCTTCCAATTCATAAACACTGGATATATTTACTTATGCTATCTTTTATTTCTTTCAGCAATACTTTGTAGTTTCCATTGTATAAGTCTTTCATTTCCTTGATTAATTTAATTCCTAAATATTTTATGATACTATTGTAAATGGTATCATTTTTACAAGTCCCTTTTTCAGATTGCTCATTGTTAGTATATAGAGATGCAACATATTTTGGTGTGTTTACTTAATACCCTGCTACTTTGCCGAATTCATTTATGAGCTCCAGTAGAAAGAGAGAGAGAGAAAGAGAGAGAAAGAGAGAGAGAGAGAGAGAGAGAGAGAGAGAGAGAGAGAGAGAGTGTGTGTGTGTGTGTGTGTGTGTGTGTGTGCGCGCGTACGCGCACATGCATGCATTCACACAATGGTTTTATACATATAAGATCATATCATCTTCAAACAGAGATAATTTTATTTCTTCCTTCCCAATTTGGATGCCTTTTATTTCTTTTTCTTGCCTAATTGCTCTGGCTAGGACTTTCAGTACTATGTTGGATAGAAGTGGACAAAGCAGGTATCCTTGCCTTGTTCTTGATCTTAAAGAAAAAGTTTTCAGTCTTCCAAAGATAGGTTTCATTCTATGACTTCATTCCTTTGCTTGCAGATGGCCACTCTCTTGCTGCCTTTTCACATAGTCGTCTGTGCATGCACATCCCTGGGTTTCTTGTCCTTATAAGGACATTCATCATATTGGATTAGGGGCCACCTCAATGACCTCAGTTTAAATTAATTACTTCCTTAAAGGCCCTATCTCCTAATACAGTAGCATTTTACAGTACTGCTGGGTGGGGGGAGGCATTAGGACTTTAACATGTGGATTTTGGTGAACGCAATTCAGTCAGTAACAATGAATCAATGGAGCCATGAATGGAATGGGAAAGAGGACCCACTTGCAGCTCTGAAAAAAAAACAAACATGAAGGCCATAATCAATTTTTTTCCTAGAAACAAATTAAGCTACTACAGATAAAGTTAGATTACTCTTCTCCCATCACTCCCCATCCAGACTCTCATCTGTTTGGTGCCAAGCCATCCAAACCTTACCTCCCAGGCTGGAGGGTTACATCACTAATGTCTGTAAAGGGTAGTGCTCTCTAAGGTTGATGCATTGTTAAGGTCTGGCAAGACACACACTGATACTTTATATGCTTATGTACAGGGGTGTGTTTGTGTCCCACCAGCTGAAGCATGCTGTTCAGATTGTTACTTGACTCTTCTCTCCACACAATCATATGTCTTAGAAAACTCTGCATGTCAGGATACATGCATCCTATTCATTGTTTGATTAAGACTTTCTGTCAATGGTCATTTAATTTTTTCATATTGTATATTTGTTTAAAAGTAGTATTATAATGAATTTCCTTCTGGGAGTATTTCTCCAGGGTAGATACCAATAAGTAAAATTTATGAGCAGTAGGTAGCATATGTGCATTTTTAAATTTTAACAGATAAAGTTAAATGTGCCTCCCAAGTGTATGAAAGACCCTCTTTTTTCACCCCCTTACCAATAAACATTATCAATATCTTTAATTTTTATAAAAACAAAGAAGTATGTTATTTGAACTCACGTTTCCCTAATTGCTAGTGAGTTTCAGCATCTCTTTCATATGTACATTGATTATTTGTGTTTCTTATGAAAATCTACTTAAATATTTTGCCTATTTTCCTACAAGATTGTCATTTCCTCTTGATCTGTCCCTCACATTTTAACATTGTTTATTTATTGGAGAAAAGAATCTGCACATTTTTTGTTACATGTTTTCTTGTATTCTTTTTTTTTCCTTAATACAAAAGTGAATATTTAAACTGAGAGATGAAATAACAACATATTTCAAATGTATAAAAGCTTACAAATGTGGTCAAATGATCAATGTCCCTCGTCATAGCTTTGGCTTTTTGAGTTTTAGCAGACCCTCCAGGTAATAAGCATATTTTTATAGATTTTTTTTTACTAGTACTTCAATAAATTCTTTATATGTATTTTATTGGGTTGGTCAGATAGTTTGGTGCAATCCTAGGCTATTCTACTCACTAGTTGGCGATACTGGGCACGTGATTTTACCCATTCTTCATCTGCTCATATTCACTTCTTGGAGCTATTGTACAGATCAAGCAAGATGATGTGGGTAGCACCTGGCACAGAGCCTGGCCCACACAGCACTGGATCAGTGTTGCTCGTAACATGACTGCTGTTAAATATCACACCAGTCACTAATTAGCCTACACATTAATAACTTATTAAAATATTAGCATTAATAGTAGGTTTGGCTATCATTGCTTTTACTTTTTCATGAAGTTTATTATTCATTTTAATTGCTGTCAATTTTATGGTGGTAGTAGTTAACTTTATTTCCAAATAGAATAAATAACTGCTCCAACAGATAACCTGAAAGACCCTCTACATTCCCATACATGTAGGGTTAACATTGTAACTCTCCATCCTGTTTCATTAACTTATTTGTCCATTCTGGAATGGATCTACCCCGTTTCAATCACCAGACTTGCCTGGTATTATTACAAACATCCAGTCCAGGTTCTACAAGTCACACAGCATCTTACTATCCAGATGGGCAAATCCTTCAGTTTCCCATTTTGCCATTCTTCTGCATTCATCCTCCTCTATTAATTTTAGAATCAAGTTATTAGGTTCCATAAAACTGGAATTGCATTGGATTTATGGGTAAATGTGAGAAGAAACGTATTTTCAATACCAAGTCTTTCCATTCATGAACAAATTGCGAGTTCCCATCATTTGATCAATATATTTATGTTCTTCAATACAGATTTATTGTTTCCCCTTCAAAGTCTGGCACATTTTTGTTACATATCTTCTCGTTTCTTTTTTTTTTTCTTATACAAAAGTGAATATCTTTTTCAATTGAAAGATGAAATAACGATATATTACAAATGTAGAAAAGCTTACAAATACTACAAAAATAGCTTGCTATTAACTTCCTGGCACAATCTTAGATAACTTTCCTATATTGTTGGTTGCATATCTGTTCAACTGCCTATATGATGATTTTATGATATTTTCTATAAAGGGAATAGATTTTTTTGTTTTGCTTCTAACATAGTTGACCAAAATTTGTATTTTACTAGTGATATTTTGTTTTGCCATGGATAGTTTTTTAAATTGACAAATAATACTTTTATCTATTTATGAGGTACCATGTGATGTTTTCATATATGTAACCGTGTGAAATGATTAAATCAAGCTAATTAATAGATCCATCACTTCACATACTTACAATTTTTTTGTTGTGAGAACACCTAAAACCTACTCTTTTTTTAAAGATTATAAAATATAGTTTATTTAGAAAGTAAATTAGAAAGAGAGAGAGAGAGAAAGAGGAGATTCACTTCCCCAAGGCAGGGAAGGGGGCCAATGCCATGCATTGGCGATAGCCATAGCTCAAAAACCACACGGTCACACCAGAGTCTAGTAAGGCAATGGTGGGGGTAGTGGCCTCTTTTTTAATTTTTAATTTTTATTTTAAAGATGTGGGGTACAATTCAGGATTAGCTATACTACTGGTCATTGTACAGGTAAAGTCTGAGCCTCCTTTTGTCCCCACTTTGCCGAGTTTGAGATCAGGTACACTTATTGATGTTGTGTCCTTCCCCCACCTACCCTGGCGGTATCCTGCTATTGTCAATCCAAATGTATTATAGTAAATGTTCAGGGTCTGCTTATGAGTGAGAACATGTGGTACTCTGTTCTTTGTTTCTGTGAGGGATCACTGAGTGTGATAGACTCCAAATCCATCCAAGCTGCTGTGAAGTCCATATGTTTGTCCTTCTTTATGGTTGTATAATATTCTATTATATATATGTAACACTTTTTTTATCCAGTCCAGTTTCAATGGGAAGCATGGTTGGTTCCATGTTTTTGCTATTGAGAATAGTGCTTCAATAGACATACATGTGCAGTTATCTTTTTTGTAGAATGATTTGAGTTCCTCTGGATATACCCCAGTGGGAAGGTTGCTGGGTCATACAGAAGGTCAATGTCTAGTTCTTTTAGAAATTGCCACACTGTTTTCCAAAGAGGTCGCACTAGTTTGCATTCCCACCAGCAGTGAAGACATGTTCTTTTTTCTCTCCATCCTTGCCAACATCTGTTGTTATTTGTTTCATTAATGATGGCCATTCTTAATTGGGGTTAGGTGGTATCTCAAAGTGGTTTTGATTTGCATTTCTCTGATGATTAGTGAGACTGAACACTTTTTCATGTGTCTATTGGCTGCCTGCGTATCTTCTTTTAAGAAGTGTCTATTCATGTCTTAGCCCACTTTTTAATGGGGCTGTTTTTTTTTCCCCCTTCAGCACGTCTAAGTTTCTTATAGATCCTAGATGTTAGGCCTTTGTCAGATATACAGTTGGCAAATATTTTTTTCCCATTCTGTGGGCTGTCTCCCAACTCTCTGGATGGTTTCCTTTGCTTTGCAGACGTGTCTCAGTTTGATGAGGTTCCACTCTCTATCTTATCTCTTATGGCATGGGCACTTGGGGTTTTGGTAAGGAACTGGTTGCCAGTTCCAATTTCCATAAGGGTGTCTCCTGCATTTTCTAAGATTTTTATAGTCTGAGGTTTTACATTTAGGTCTTTGATCCATTTAGAGTAGATTTTTGTGCTTGATGATAGGTAGGGGTCCTGTTTCAATCTTCTGCATGTGGTCAGCCAGCTTTCCCAGCACCATTTACTGAATAGGTTCTCCTCTCCCCAGTGACTGTTAGTGGAAAAATTCAGGTTTTGCTTCTGGAATCTCTAACCTGTTCCATTGGTCCATATGCCTATTCTTGTACCCAAACCAGGCTGTTTTGATTATTGTAGCCTTATGGTAAAGTTTAAAGTCTGGAAGTGTGATACCTCCCACTTTGTTTCTTTTGCTGAGGATTGTTTTGGCTATTCGTGGTTGTTTATATTTCCATATGAATTTCTTTATTGTCATTTCCAGGTCTGAGAAGAATGATGTTGGTAATTTAATGGGTATTGCATTGAATCTGTAGATTGCCTTTGGTAGGATAGACAGTTTAATGTTATTTTTCCTATCCATGAGCATGGAATATTTTTCTATTTGTTTGTGTTTTCTTGGATTTCTTTCAGCAGAGTTTTGTAGTTTTCATTGTAAAGGTCTTTCAATTCTCTGGATAGGAAGATGTCAAGGTTTTTTTTTTTTTTTTTTTTTTGGTGGCTATTGTGAATGAGATTGTGCTTTTTATTTGGTTCTCTGCCTGCTTGTTATTGGTGTATAAGAATGCAATGTTTTTTGCACATTTATTTTGTACCCTGAGACTTTGCCAAAGTCTTTTATCAGTGAAAACAAGTTTTTGACAGATTCTCTTGGATTTTTCAGGTACAGAATCATATTGTCAGCAAAGAGGGATAACTTAACTTCCTCTTTTCCTGTTTGGATACCCCTGATTTCCTTCTCCTGTCTAATTGCTCTACCTAGGACTTCCAACACAATATTGAACAAGAGGGGTGAGAGTGGGCAGTCTTGTTTTGTTCCGGTTTTCAGGAGAAATGTTTCCAGTTTCTGTCCATTTAGCAATATGCTGGCTGTGGGTTTATTATAGATATATTTTGAGGTGTGTTCCTTCTAAGCCTAGGTGTTTGAGGGTTTTTATCAAGAAGGGATGCTGGATTTTATCAAAGACTTTTTCTGCATCTAATGATATAATAATGTGGTTCTTGATTTTATATCTGTTGGTGTATTTAATTACATTTATGATCTTGAGGATGTTGAAGTAGCCCTGTGTCCTGGGGATGAAAACTACTTGGTCACAATGGATGATTTTTTGTTTGTTTGTTTGTTTTTTGAGTTGGAGTCTCACTCTATCACCCAGACTGGAGTGCAGTGGCACGCTCCCAGTCACCGCAGCCTTGACCTGCTGGGCTCTGGTGATCCTTCCGCCTCAGTCTTCCAAGTAGCCAGAACTACAGGCATGCTCTACCATGCCTGGCTAGTTTTTGATTTATTGTAGAGACGAGGTCTCACCAAGTTGCCCAGACGGGTCTCGAACCCGCGGGCTCAGGTAATCCTCTTGCCTCGGCCTCCCAAAGTGCTGGGATTACAACGGTGGTTGATTTTTGAGATGTGTTGTTGGATCTGATTTGCTAGACCCTTATTGAGAATTTTTGCATCTATGTTTATTAGGGATATTGGCCTGTAGTTCTCTTTTTTTATTGGACCTTAACTTGGTTTGTTATCAGTATGATGTTCGCTTCATAAAATGATTTGGGAAGAATTCCACTTTTCTCAATTACCTGGAATACTTTCAATAGGATTGGTGTCAACACCTCCTTGTACATTTTGTAGAATTCCGCTGGAAAGCCCTCTGGTACAGGGCGTTTTTTTTTGTTTTTTTTTTTTTTTGGAGAAAGTTTTCTTATGATGGAATCAACTTCCTGGGTTGTTATTGGTCTTTTTAGTGTCTCAATGTCTTCTTGTTTCAACCTTGGGAAGTTGTGTGATGTCAGAATTTTAGGTTATCAAGTTTGTTTCCATACAGGTGTGCATAGTAATCTCGATAATCCTTTGTATTTCTTTGGGGTCTCTCGTGATTTGATCTTTTGCATTTCTGATTGTGTTTCTTTGAGCTTTTTCTCTCTTTTTCTTGGTCATTCTGGCTATGGGCCCATCAGTCTTTTTTTTTTTTTTTTTTTTTTTAATTTAAAAAAAATTTTTGAGTTGGAGTCTCACTCTGTCACCCTCAGTCTTTTTTATTCTTTCAAAGAACCAGCTTTTTGTTTTGTTGATTTTTTTTTCTATGATATAAAATCTACTCTCTTGGCCGGGTGCAGTGACTCACATCTGGGACCCCAGCACTTTGAGAGGCCAAGACTGAAGGATCACTTGAGGCCAGAAGTTCAAGACCAGACTCAGCAATACAATAAGATATCATCTCTACAAAAAAAAAAAATTAGTCAGGCCTAGTAGCTCACACTTGTAGTCCCAGCTACTTGGGAGGCTGAGGCAGAAGAATTACCTGGGCCCAGGAGATCAAGGCAGTGATAGCCATGAACATGCCACTATACTCCAGTATGGGCAACAAAGTGAGACTCTGACTCAAAAAAAATAAAAAAAACTATTCCCATAGAAACGTAGGGATATACAGCACATTATTATTAACTATGGTCACCATGTTGTGCAGTGAATCTCAAAAACTTAACTCTCCTGTCTGAAACCTTGTACTCTCTAACCAACAACTCCCATTCCCCACTCCACCCCCTAGCCTGTTCCATTAACTTGTCTATTTTTGAATGGATGCTACCCTAGTTTCTTTGTTTTGTTTTTTTGTTTTGTTTTTTGAGTTGGAGTCTCACTCTGTCACCCAGACTGGAGTGCAGTGGCCGCTCCCAGCCACGCAGCCTCGACCTGCTGGGCTCCAGCGATCCTTCCGCCTCAGCCTTCCAAGTAGTCGGAATTACAGGCATGCGCTACCACGCCCGGCTGATTTTTTGATTTATTGTAGAGATGAGGTCTTGCTGCCCAGGCGGGTCACGAGCTACTCTGTTTTGATTACCAGACTTACCTGGTAGGATGCACATCCAGCTCAGTTTCTACAAACCACACAGGGTAGCATCCATTCCAGAATAGATAAATAAGTTAATGGAACAGGCTAGGGGGTGGGGGGTGGGGTGAAATGGGAGCTGTTGGTCAGAGGGTACAAAGTTTCAGACAGGAGGAGTAGGTTCTTGAGCTCCATCGCACACATAGAAAGATAACCACCTTCCTCCTTCCTACTTCCACAAGTTTGGCTTTTTTAGATGCCACATATAAGCAAGATCTTGCTATGCCTGGTTTATTTCACTTAGCAAAAAGTCCTCCAGCTTCCTGTAGAGGTCTTTATAATTTGCACTCCATGACTGGAATTTCTTTTATGTTACTTTCTCCAATTGGCCATTGCTGGGGCACTGGTCACCATATGAGTTTCTATGGGGTCACCTGTACCCAACCAACTTGAGCCTCACTTGAATTTGCAAAAAAACCAACCTCAACAATACAGCAAGACCTCATCCCTACCATTATCTCTGTCATTGATCCTCTTGGATTATCTGGGTGGACAATCATGTACCCTGGAATGAAGACTGCTTTGTTACCTCCTATACTTCCTCTTGGCTTGCTGTGCTGGGTCAACCCCAAGACAGAACTGAATGGTGGACGAGCAGGCATGCATGTCCTGCTCCCTCCTGCCATGGAAGGAATGTTTCTAAGGTTTCACCACGCAGTCCCAGGTTTACTCTGGTAAGTACCATTTACCACATTAAGGAAGTGCCTGTCTACTCCTAGCTTGCCAAGAGATTTCGTCAAGAACGTATGTGACTCTCATCAGTTTTTCAGGCCTCTCTTGGATCCCAAGGCTTCCCTCTTTTAAGCTGATACTTCAGTAAATTACATTGGTAGACTGTTGTTGAACTGGTCCTGAGCCATAGTTCTAGCAGCCCTCGGAACACCTTAGCCCCTTCGTGGGAAGGTTTCTTCACAGGAAGAAAGACCGAGAGAAGAAACCAGGATCCACAAACTCAGGTAAGTTTCACTAAGATCTGTGAGCCCCTCTTCTGAAAGGTAACCCCAGGTTGTAGCATCATGGAGGTCTGTCCAGTTTCCTTGCCTGATCAGTCTCTAGAGATTGTGCTTACCTATTGTTTAGTGAGCAGATACATGCATCAGGTCCTGAAAGAAAAAGGAGCCAAGTCAGGCTGCAGCCCAGGCCCATGAGATCTGCTTTAAGGGATATTACGAAGCACCAGAACACCCCAATGTCCACCTGGTCATATGCTCAGATCCTGGCTGTGGATTGCAGCCAAACCCCTCTGTGCCCACTTCTGGAGCCAAGTGAGCCACCAGCTCTGGCATTCAGGACAGTCGGGTACAGGAGAAATTGCACCCTGGCAGAGAGGTGGCCAAGGATGAGCAATCTTTTAACTGGCCTTCATTTCTTGGTGTCTTGAAACTTCATTTCCCAGAGACCAAAGGAATCGAAGAATAGCTTCACCCAGAAAAGGGAATAATTCTTAATTTCAGTAGATTCCAATACAGCAATACTGTAATGTTCTTTAGAACATAAAGTTTTCTTTTCTTGTGTTACCTAGACTGGTTGAGCTTTAAAAAATACAGCTCTGGGCCCAAGCCCTGGAGATTCTGATCCAGTTGCTCAGGGGTAAATACAGTAATCTGCATTTTTTTTTTTTGAGTTGGAGTCTTACTCCATCGTCCAGGCTGGAATGCAGTGGCACACTCGTGGCCATCCCAGCTTCAACCTCCTGGGGTCCAGCGAGCCTTCCATCTCAGCCTTCCAAGTGTCTGGAACTACAGGCACACTACCACGCCCAGCTAATTTTTGATTTATTGTAGAGACAAGGTCTCACCAAGTTGCCTGGGCTGATCTCAGATCCGTGGGCTCAGGCAATCTGCTCGCCTTGGCCTCCCAAAGTGCTGGAATTACAGACTGAGTCACCAACACTGGCCTCATAATCTGCATTTTAAAAGTGCTCTTTAGAGGGTCCTTACAGACTGCCAGCCAGGTTTGAGAATCACTGACACAGAAGGTACTGGAAGGTCCTGGTCTCAGCTCCATCATCATTGAGATCAAGGGGTTCCCAGAAGGTACAGGAAGTCATGTGGGCACCATGGGCCCTACATCCTAATCCTCTAGTGCCAGTTAGAGCCAAAGTGAAGCAGGAATGTGTGTTCTGTGTGCACATTGCCAAGTTCAGCGCTCACTGAGGAGTCAGGGGACTCTCTGATTTCATAAACCTAAGGCTTCCACCGTGAGAGCCCTGGAGACTGGGTCTGGGCACCCACTTGCAGTTCAAGCCCTTCTGTACCCTTTAGAGCTATTTTTCAAAATGTATACATGTGTCTGTGATGCCCATGTTAAAAAAACCACTGAGCTCAGAACAGCTTTTTATAAGCCTCTACTTCTATCAATAGTTACTAGAAGTATACTTACTGTTAATATGTGTCTTGGTAGGAGACCAATCTGCACATTTTAAAAAATATAATAAACAAGGATCTTTATACTCGGAAAAGCTGGGAAGTCCTAGGAAGGGCCTCTCTGGAGCCAGCAGGGGCCTTTGAGTTAACGAGCAGCTGAGTAGTTGCTGCCCTGGCCACTCAGCCCCCACCCCCACCCCACTGGGGTGACCAGCTGGCTCGGGTGCTCTCCAGAACTTGAGTCATCCCAATCTGTGACAGAGAGAGGAGGGCTTGAGGACAGAGTGAGCCTTTAGATCATGGAACTGCCAGGGACAAGGGTGAGGGCACCACGGCTTCATCTTGGTGAATCCCCACCATACCCTGACACTTCAGGCTGACTCTTACATTCTTATGAGATTTCTCGGTCCAGCACTGAGAAGGGTCTAGATGTTAATGACCTCAAAGGCTTCAGTGAGGCCTACAAAGCCACCACGAACAAGCCCCCAACACTTGGCTAACTCCATGGTCAACCTCATGGCCCTTCCTAGGTGAGGACAGGAGCTATGGATTCGGAGTGATCGGGGAAGCATCTGATTCATAGGCTCAAATCAAAATGCCCGCTGAAGTCCCGTGTGGCTGCCTACAGAGAGAAGAGCAGTCCTTGTTCCCGTGAGTCTCGGGCGCACGAGAAGCCTTGACAATGTCGCTGTCTCGAGAGCACACAGGACATCTGAGGTGTGTGCGAGGAAAGAAAGAAATCACTATTTTCCTGAACGCCCTTGAATCTCTCTATTTTCAGCAGCATTTTCCCCAAGCCCCATCCACCCCAGCCAGGAAACTCCATTTGGCCTGTGGTAAGTGCAGTTTCTGAAAAATAATCACTACCTTCTCCAGAACACTTCAGAGTCCTTTTGCTTTTTTTCATCCAACCAACATCCTGTTTTGCTAAAACCTGCCTGACAGAACGCTTCGAACTCTGCTCTTCTTTTCATTCTCAGAAGTTTTGCCATTTGTTTTCAGACTGCATCTCCAGAGCCTGTGAAATCCCTTCCCTGCTCAGGGCTTTGAAGCGGGCCCTTTGGAAGCTGCCGCACAGCGGTAACAAGCAGCTCCTCAGATCATGTCCATTTCAACAGAAGGAAGGGAGGGCCGGACGGAACCCCACGTAGACCCCAAGTGGGAGCACTTTTTCTCTGTTGGAACTGTCAGCTTTGGGTGGGAACTGCCAGTCTGAGGACAGCCAGGATGGCTCTGGTGGAAGGTAGACCCTACCCAACCCTGGGAGCAGACCGCGAGGGCTAGTGGAGGCCAGATCACAGCTCTGAGTCCCAGAGGCAGGGATAATGCCCCAGGGCAGCTGGGTGAGAGTGGCTGAGGATCATTCAGAGGGGAAGCCTTGCCACTCAGGAGCTTAGGCTGGGCTGGGAAAGGCAGTGCCACAGAATCCCTGTGAGGTCTTTGGAAGGGACAGGACAGCATTCAGGACAGGACCACAGAGAGCAAGGGAGCTAGTCACCAAAGGGGTGTCAAGAAGGGCCGCCCCAGGGCAATTGGGGGACCTCCTCTGAAGTCCGCTGTGGTCCCAGCATTAGCAAAGGAGCTGAGTGACGTTAAACCCCTCTTTAAAGGACAGAGGCATTGAAGGGCTTCCTGAGAACCACAGACACACGGGGCTCATAGATTTCAGTTTGCCTTCACGGTCCTGCAGGTGGCAATTCCCCCTCCCTTGGATGAGTCGCCTGGCATCTGCCCCAAGTGACTCCTCCAGGGCCGGCCTTAGGAGGCAGAGAGAATGTTCTGGACTGCTCTCTCTGGCCCTAAGGATGACATGGTTTTAAGTCTTTGTGAGTTGGATCCCCATAGGCCTGGGATTAGCACCATTTCTGAAGCAGCAGCTGCGTTTGCACAAAAAAGGAAGACCTCAGCCAGCTCTTCAGTTGTATCTGCAGTGCTCTCAAAGAAAGGGGCTCCTGCTGTGTTGTTTACTAGACACAAACTGAGCTGCTTTCCAGGAATAAGACAGAAACAATGCAGCCCTGGTGGGGGTGCCCCATGGATGACCCCGGGAGGCCCAATGGAACTTGCCAGGAATCCCCATTGCCAAAGCTGGACCTTAAGCTAAGGGCTGTAGCTGCTTTCTCAGGCAGATACCTGCCTGGATGTGAGTCAGTCTTCCCAGGAGGGAGACTGGGACCAGGTGTGACTCTCAAGGCCTATGCCCCCTAAGGCAGAGGCTGCAGTCTCAGCCCCAGTTCATGATCTGTCCCCCTGCTTTGCAGATGGGGGGGCTGAGGACCCAGAGGAAGCAAGGGGAGCCCAAGACCACTTAACCTTCTTTTTCTTATTCACTCGCTGGACGCACGGCAGAGGTTGGATCCAGTATCTTATTTGAAAAACAATTTTTTTCTGCCGCTTTGCGCTATGCACCCACGAAAGAACCTTCCGAAGCTTTCCAGGGCCACCCACCCCCTGTGTCCCACGTTCTGCCTCCCGGGCCACCCTCCCACGAGGGCAGCCCCTTGGTGGAGGGCACTTCCTCGGGGCCAGACCGAGGGGTTCACGGAGCAAACCCCGCGGAGGGCTTGCTCCCGAGACCCTCCAGAGAGCACGCTGTCCTGGCAGAGGCGTCGAGGCCCGCACGGAACACTCCCGAAGCCGACTTTCGGGGAGCGGGACCGCCCGGCGGCGAGGACAAAGGCTCCTCG